>NC_056749.1:561962220-562009720 GCF_019279795.1 Protopterus annectens
ATTACAACAGGCATACATATCACATTGTGTTGGCTCATCTCACAAAGGGACATTTTACAGTTACTGGCAAAAAATATATATGTGTAACAAGGATACATTACAGCAACTCTATGTACAGGGGAGAACTAATGTGCAATGGAACCCTAGGCACTGCTTACTGTTTCAGCCCCCGCCAAAAAAAAAAAAAACACACCCTCCAGAGTTTCCCCCATGTTGGGCTTCCCACTTATGCACAATACTTTTTTTTCTTCCATTTCTCACATTTTACCTTTTTTCTTCAGCTTTTTCAAGAAGCCATAACTTTCTATATGCTCTAAAGTGCTTTTTAAGTTTATTATTTTTTTTACCCAATGATGGCTTGAACAGAAATGATGATTATGGAAAGAAATTCAATATTGCTGTTCAGCTTTAGTTTTCCTTCCGTCTTTTCAATCTACTTTCTTGACCAAGACAGCACAGTAATAACCATTTAGGAAATAACTCAATTAAGCCGGTGCCCCCAGAAGCTAGAGCATTTCCCAACCTTTTAATCCAAAAGTGGCCTAAACAAAAATCGTGAGTAAGAAAAAAGAATTTCAGTGTTATTTTTTTCTTTCAGTGAAGACAAGTTGTATCCAAGGCTTAAAATTCAAAGCTGACAAAAATAGTAGCTCAAAATAAATTAACAAGTCAATTGTTGTGAGGATACACAGATCATGTATGGGAATACTGCCTGCCTCCCTAATCCTCCCAAAAAGACAGTCACTGCCTATGCAAACCTCTAGTGTTAGACTGGGATGAAGGCAGAGATTCAAATGGCCACAGTCATATATTTCAAGTGGCTTCTGAAATACATGTACATAGCATGCCTACTTACTCTTCGATCCTAACCCCAAAGGCAACTAGCTGTATATGTGCCTGATGTTTGATTGTGAGGAAAGTGAAAATAAATAATGACTGCAATAATGTATTCTACTTTGCTGCTACCAGGCAGTACACTGCCCCTACAGGAGCTAAAGGAAAGTACAGTTTTGTACCTACCATAAATGTAGATGTCCGATAGGAATGCATCTGCAGTCCTTACAAATGGGTTGTCCTGTCGTCAGGCAGCCCTTCGGTCGGCCGGATTCCAAAGTCTGGGTCCGGCCTCGGCTGGTGTCGCACTTCACCCGACGTCATTGCTGCAGTTACTCCGGTATAAAGGCATCAGCCGACGCCATTTTCCTCAGTGTTTCTTGCCCCAGATGCCAGGTGCCCTCTAGGAAGGCTAAATTTTGATAAATGCCAATGGTTCAAAATATTAGAGAGCAAACAAAAAATAAGCATGTATGTACATATATATACAAACAAATACACCATAATAGATTCCCCCAGCTAGCTATAAGAGGGGCAAATACCCTAGGAGTACCACAGAGGGGAAGGAGGGTGGGTAATCCTGACTGCAGATGCATTCCTATCGGACATCTACATTTATGGTAGGTACAAAACTGTACTATGTCCTTCAAGGATGCATCTGCAGTCCTTACAAATGGGTAGAATACCATAGCCAAACTGGGGGAGGAGGAAAGATAGAATTATGGTGTAGTTAAGATCCCTTGCAAAACAGCAGTGGCAAAACCTGCTCGGGATCTAGAGTATAAAGGTAAATTATAATGCTTGGCAAATATAAGCACGGAGCTCCAAGTAGCAGCCTCTAAAATGTCTTTGGTAGCCACTCCTCGTAGAAAAGCAGTGGTAGTGGCTGTAGCTCTTGTAGAGTGAGGCCTGATGTTTTCTGGAGTTTTCTTTCCATGGTAGGAGTAACAAAATCTAATGCAATTTCCTATCCACTTAGATATTGTCTGCTTTGAAATTGCTTTCCCTTCCATTCCTGCTGCATATGCTACCAGTAGCTGGTCAGTTTTTCTATTGCTCTTGGTCCTGTCCAGGTAGTAGCATAATTGCCTGTGTACATCCAAGGTATGCAACAGTCTTTCTCCCCTGTTCTGTGGATTGGGGAAGAATGTAGGTAGGTGGATAGCCTGATTTAAAGATACTCTGGAGACCACCTTAGCATAAAAGTAGGATTTGTTCTCATGGACACTCTATCTTGATGGAAGATCAGAAAGGGTTGTACTGCCATTAATGCCTGTAGCTCAGAAACCCTTCTTGCTGAAGTGATTGCCAGCAGGAAAGCAGTTTTCCATGATAAGTATTACAATTCTGCTGTTGCTGCTGGTTCGAAAGGAGGTAGTGTCAATTTTTCTAGCACAAAGTTCAAGTCCCATGCAGGCAATGGTGGCTTCCTAGGAGGTTTTACATTTTTAATTCCTCTCAGAAACTGCCTGAGCAGAGGATGTGAGAAAACTGGAGGATCCAAGTCGTATTCTGCTGAAATAGCTGAGGCATGAATCTTAATGGAAGAGTAGGACAGGCCTTTGTGGAATAGCTCTGCCAAGTATTCCAGGATGTTGGCTATGTTTACCAGTGACACATCTTCCCCTTTAGCAGTACTCCAAATGAGATATCTTTTCCATTTTGCTGAATAGGTTTTCCTTGTTGAAGGTCTGCGAGCTTCCAAGATAATGTCCTTAACCCTTTGGGATAAATTTGGGTTAATTTGTCTTATGCAATGTTCCAGGCAGTCAGCTGCAGAGTTTTCAGGTTTGGATGCAGGGTGTTGTAATTGTTCTGGGTTAACAGCAAGGGAACTAGGGGTAAGGGCCATATCTGTTCCCGAGACATGCTCCTCAGTAATGGGTACCAATGTTGCCTTGGCCAATCTGGAGCTATCAGAATGATCCTTGGACGGTCCTCTTTGATCTTCAATAGCACCTTGTGCATCAAAGGAAGTGGTGGGAATGCATATGCTGTCAGATTTTTCCAACTGAAGGATAGGGAGTCCACCTTCCATGCCAGTGGGTGGTACGTCCTGGTGCAGAATTTCTTTAATTGGTGATTGAGTGGGGATGCAAATAAGTCTATTTCTGGGAGACCCCATTTTCTTGTAATGGTTCTGAAGCTGTCCGGATGCAGCATCCATTCGTGGGCATCCGTGGTAGTCCTGCTTAATATGTCTGCTAGAGTGTTTTCTTTTCCTGGTACAAAGATTGCTTGTAACTGAATGTTGTAACTCAGGGCCACATTCCAGAGGTCCAGGGCCATCCGGCATAGAGGGTACGAATGTGTGCTTCCCTGCTTGTTGATGTACCACATAACTGTGGTGTTGTCTGTCCTTATCATCAATTGGCCTTGTCGAAGAAATGGTTTGAAAGTCTGAATTGCCAGTTTTACTGCCAGCATTTCCTTTAGGTTTATGTGTAGGTGCAGCTGTTCTTGAGTCCATAAACCTTGTATGCATTTGTCCATGATGTGGGCCCCCCAACCGAGGTCTGAGGTGTCCGTTGTGATGGTTTGGCTTGGTTGAGTGCTGTGGAAGGGCAATCCTTCGTTTGATTGACAGGCCTGAGCCCACCATTGGAATTCTTGCTTCAGGCATGGAATTATTGGAATTTGAGTTTCTAGGCTGTGCTTGTGCTGAGACCATAAATTCCTTAGGTACCACTGTAGTTTTCTCATATGCAGTCTGGCATGTGGGACCAATATTATGCAGGATGCCATGAAGCCCAATGCTTGTAGGACTTTTCTTGCTGTTAGATGGTTTTGTTTTGTTAATGCCAAGAAGTAGAGAGGGAGTTGCTCCTGTTTTTCTGCTGTTAGGAATGCCATTTGTTTGGATGTGTCCAGCTCCGCACCCAAAAAGGTTATCTTTTGGGACGGTATCAGCCTTGACTTTTTTATATTGACTGTATATCCCAGGGCTTGTAGAAGGTAAATGACTCTTTTCAAGTCTTCTGCTAGCTTGTTTTTGTTGTCCGCTTGTATCAGGCAGTCGTCCAGGTAAGGGTAGATTTGGATCCCTGAAGCCTGCAATGAGCGATTACTGATGCCAGGCATTTCGTGAACACTCTGGGCGCAGTAGATAAGACAAAGGGCAATGCTGAGAATTGATAATGCTCTGATCCTGCAAGAAATCTGAGGTATCTTCTGCAATTTGGTCGTATGGGGACGTGCAGGTATGCCTCCTTGAGATCTAGAGTTACCAGCCAAGACTCCTTGCCCAGCATGGGAAGAAGCTGCTGTAGGGTCAGCATTTTGAATTTTGGAACAATGAGGAATGTGTTTAAAGCGGACAGATCGAAAATAGGTCTCCATTTGCTTTCTTTCCTTGGTACTAGGAAGAGTCTGGAGTAAAAGCCCTTTCCTTGCTCCATATATGGTACCTTTTCCACAGCTCTCATCTTTAATAATTGATTTACTTGTTTTAGAGCTTCTGCCTTTTGATTTGGAGGTAGCTTTGGCATTCCTCTCTTTCCTGGTAGAGTATGGAAATGAAACCTGTAACCTTGGTCTATTGTCTGCAAAATCCACTTGTCTCTTGTGATGTAATGCCAGTTCTTTGAAAATAAAGCTAGCTTCCCACCTAAGGGTGCTTCTAGTTGTTCCCTGGTAGGCGGTGCCAGAGCCAAGTCACTGTGATTGTCCTGTAGTAGTGGTGGTGGCTGTGTCTGTGCCTCGCTGGTTGTTACCCTGCCACTGGCGTCCCCTGTAGGCACCCCTGGATTGGCTTCTGCCTCTTGAACGCCTATTCCAGCCTCTCTGTGCTTTGGAGGAGTCTGGAAAGGACCAATTCTTGGAGGGCCAATTCCTGCTAAACCTTGGAGGTTGGACCTGTAAGAAATCTTTCACTGTTTGGACAGATTTTGCCTTCTCTTCCATCTTCTTCAGCACCTGTTGTGCAGGAGAGCCAAACAAATTGATCTTGTCCATGGGAGCATCTAATAGTTTTGATTTGACATGGTCCGGTAAGGCCTGCTCTTTTAACCATGCATGCCTTCTGATAACTGTGCCAGTCATGGCTGATCTAAAGGAAGCCTCCAGTGCATCATAGCCGCATTTTAAAGAATGGTTACTAACTTGCTGAATGTTATGTACCATTTCCTGAACATATTTCTTGTCTAAAGGTTCATCAGAGGACAGTTTTTGGTTAACTGGTCTAGCATAAATTCTTGATACTGGATCATATGAAATTGACAGTTCAAGGCCCTAGCTGACAGAGTAGCAGAAGTGTAAACTTTTTTACCCCATCTCTCTAAGGACCTGGATTCCCTTTCAGAAGGGAGGGGATTTTTGGCAGAGGTAGATGCTACAGCCTTAGGCCCCTGGGAGATAGTCTCGGGATCTGCAAAAGGAGCCTTGTATAAATGGTGATGTGTGTCCGGGACCCTGTAGAATCTATCGGGCTTAGCAGGGGCCGGAGGTAATGAATCAGGAGCAGTACAAGCATCATTAAATGCATCATCTACAACAGAAAGAACTGGAGGTATAGCTAAAGGCCTATGTTGTGGTAAATGCAAAAAGGTTCTAAGCCTTTTTCTGGAGTCTGAAAAATCTTGGCCCTGCCACTGAAATTGTTCCCTCATAGCATGCAAGGTTTCCCCAAAGGAAAATTCCTCAGGCGGAGAGGCAGAAGGATGGACACTTCAGCATCAGAGTCTCCATAAGGGGAAAAGGAGCCCCTGGAGGGTCTGTATTATCTGAATCATCAGAGGAATCATCTGTGGAAACTGGCTCGGGGGCTCTGCTCTAGGCCTCTTCTCTGGAGGTGGGTGAGAGGCCCTGTCTGGGTGAGGTTGGGATCCCCGGATTAAAGAAATGAGATCCTCTGCTAGACTAAGCATTTGGGAACTGGAGCTAGGCCTGTGAGAGGGGGTCTTAACAGGCACAGATTTAGTAGCTTTAGCTGCTTTAGCCCTGGCAAAGGCCTTAATGGACATGGCTGCAGGAGGCCTAGCAGCTCCACGTGCAGGGGTTGAAATATCCAAGGGAATAGTGTCAGATAATTCCTGAGAAACCACAACTGCAGGTTGGATTTCAGAAGCCGATTCCACCAGGTTGGAAGAGGCCTCGGTATTAGGTAAGCTTTCGGCTGAAGGAAGAACCGCTTGCTCGGTTTCAGCCGAAACCGAGACACTTGCGGTTGTCTTAACCGCGGTTTCGGCCGAAACCGCGGACCGTGAGTGTCGGTCCTTTTCCTTGCGTTTTTTGGATATTTGTGAAGTCGGAGGATCCGACGGCATAATATAAGCAAAATCAGAGCCGAAAAACTGCTCAGCAAATTCCGACCGACGTCTAAGCGTCCGTCGGTTAAAAGAAGCACAGGCTAGACAAGCTGCTACGTCGTGGTCTGGGCCTAAACAAGGTAAGCAGTAAGAGTGGAAATCTTTATGAGATATTTGTTTCCCACAAGTTAAACAGTTATTCACTTTTTCTGACATCGGCTGAGGCAAGGAAGAGTCCCCAATGGGGTACTTAGCTTTTTAGAAGTATTCGGTAGTAGTAATCTCTGGTTCTGACCAACCGGCACTTGCGAACAGCTTCTGCTTCGGGCGCCACGCGGCAAGAAAGACTGAGGAAAATGGCGCCGGCTGATGCCTTTATACCCGAGTAACTGCAGCAATGACGTCGGGTGAAGTGCGACACCAGCCGAGGCCGGACCCAGACTTTGGAATCCGGCCAACCGAAGGGCTGCCTGACGACAGGACAACCCATTTGTAAGGACTGCAGATGCATCCTTGAAGGACATCTTTCTTTGTATACCTCTGAGGTCTGTTAGAAAAGTAAAGGAAATGATGACTACACAATCCCCAGTACCCTCATAACCTACAGTAAATTTCTGTACACAAACATCTGAGCAGGGATGTTTTAGAATCAGTTTTATCCTAACGGTCGTATCATAACTCCATCCTGGCTAAAGAGTGCAATCCGAAAATGAAAGCATTTTTTTCTCGTCATTTTTCCTCAACCAAAAACAGCTTTTTTGGGGTCCCCACAGTCAAGGATGATTAAGGGAGCCTCCTGTATCCATTTATACAGTTTAGGGAGTGGGGGCCACCAGATTCCTAGAAGATCTAAGTGTCTGAATGCTCTGTGATATATTTTATGCCTTACTTTTGAAATATAATCACTTGTTAGCTACATTTTTATTGATACCCTGAAGAATAATGTGTGTGTTCCGGCATTATTGGATGTGTGCATTGATAAAAATCTGTGATATTTTTTACACACACACACACACACATACCACAGCAATGCTAAATTTGTACTTATTTCAGCAAGTACATTGTACAACACTAGTACTACTACACAATATCAGTGACTGTGTTTAGCAGTCATCAAAAGCAACAGGGATAAGTCACTTTTATTTACCTCAGTGAGGAGTAAAGTAATACCTATCACTATCCCTGATTTCACAGATATTCCTGATTTTGTCTCATAATTTTGCTCTGTCACAATAAATCCAGTCATCAGAGTTTTATACTTATTGTCTAAAAATGCATGTTGATGCAAAATGTGTTATTATAGTAACTTTTTAAATTAATTAGAGTAATATATAAAATGTGTTCCTCATTTTGAGACTTTATTATGCTATTATTTTTATCACTGAACAGAATTCTTCAGCAAAGATGTTGAGAGTTACAGTATCAGTTGTTCTGCCAGTATGTATAAAAACCTTGAAAGAGAAACCATTTCTGAAGATTAGAAGCATCAGCTCTTCTTAAACTCCACAGTTTGCACTGAGATCGGTCACCCTGGGCTGCTGATCTCTGTAGTGCTTACTTTGCTTATGTTCATTACAGCTTTGTCCTAACAGGGTCATATCACAGTCCTATTCAGGTTAAAGAGTATAACTGAAACATTTTTTCTCCTCATTTTTCCCCATCCAACAGCGGTTTTTGTAGGGCCCCCACACAGTCATTGATGATTAAGGGGCCCCCTCCAGCCACAGTTATTGAAGGTACCTAAAACTGGCTATGTTGTTAATTTTAGTGAAGAGGATTTCCACCATCAGGGCTTAACCTAGGCCGGGGCATTATGTCATTGGTAAAATATTTAATGAAATTGTAAAGCTTGTTACTTGACAAAATACTATAACTAAAGATGTTTGAATTTTGAAGGAGATAAATATGAGTTATTATTACTTACATGCTTTATTAAGTATACAAGATTGCTGTACTAGCTTTTGTTGGTTTGACAGGCATGTTACAAAATATCAAGATAAGATAACTTGCTGTGGTTGGGGCCCCCCCCAGGACCAGGGGGCCCCCAGCGACCGCAGGGTTCGCTGGTGCCTAAAACCGGCTATGGCTTTCAAGATCAGGTTCACAAAACAGTTTTATTGTGCAGATTGTCAAGAGTTGATGTATGTTGTAGTATTTCACTTACCAAATGTGTTAACAGCATACCCTAAGCAAAAACTGAGAAAAATAAGTTGTGAACATTAGACATCTGCTTAGCACTCAGTTAACTCTGGATTAGTCTGCCCACTGTCTGCATTTGTGATGCACAAGAGCCTTGCAGCTATACCTAGAAATACTTCCCCAGTCTTCTGATACCAGAGAACAAAATAAAAGCTCAGCCTCTGACTTTGGCCACAGATGAGAACTCTTTAAATATGCAAATTATTTTACTTGTCCTGCATATTGTAGCAAATGCTGCGAGTCAGTGAATAAAATAAACTTGTTCCGTGGGAACATAGTTCACAGAGCTATAGCATCCCATGTTTTATGTAACCCTGTAGCTCAAAACTTAAATTAGGAGTGTGTTAGTAGAAAGTGCATGTGACCTCAACTAAAGTCACTAAAATGGGGTAGTCTGCTCTCTGGAGATGACTAGTTATAATTACAGAAAGGCAATAATGTCTCCCTTCTCTTTCTAGTACATTCCCAATCTCTGCCTTATCAATGTCTCTCATATCATTCACTGCTGAAGTAGCATTAGCTTTATGGGTTACATCCTGCCAAGGATATAAAAACAGCCACTCAGCTTCCAAAGTTTCACCACATCTTCCATGTGCTCATACTGTCAGGCAACTAGAGCTGAACTGACTAAAAGACATTTTTGGGCACCAAGCTGTTCAGAGCTTTACTGTTGCCAAACAGTATGATCCTCTGAGGCCTTGATCTATGGTCATTTTGTGCTCTTCCTATGCTGGGCAGGTAAGGTCTATTTGGGGGGGACTTCCATTAAATGTGGTTATTATTTATACTTTCATCTTCAGGAAAATTATTTTAAAGCTAGGAGATTTGTTTTAAATGCCTTTCACAAGAATGTACTTTACTTTTAAACAGAAGCTCTCCTTTATCCTATCAGTTTAAAGGTTGTTTACATAACTCAAAACCATTTCTTCTGTGTAGAAATTGTGTTTATTTTACTTTCTAATGCTGTCATACTGTATTTTAAGGTGTTTTTAATATGTTTGTCTGAGAAAAGGTGACTCTTAAAGACTAGTTTTACCTCCTTTGCTGCTTGTTTTCTCTGAGAAAGATGCACCCTTTTTGGTTGACCAGAGAACAAACTCTTGGTCTCACTGTTGGTCATTCTTCCAGCCGCAAAGAGAAAAGCTTAAGCAAACAGCCTTTGCTACTGCAGCAGTCTAACAGTTTGGCTCAGCTGCAGGTGGGTGACTCTGCTGTTGCCATGTGTTGTATCCCAGACAACTCATCTTTTACCCCAAATCCTTGTGGTGTAGCACCTACAGCCACTATGGACTGAGGGTTAGCTGTGTCCTGTACAGCTGTTTTGGTTCCCTCCCTGGGCAAGGAAGAGCCACTCTTATCAGTCTTGGCAGAGCGAGCAGGGAAGGCTTCCTTGATTTGTTAATGTTTGGCCTGTCTCTAGGGAAGCTGCTGCTGCCACTACCACCACTGCTGGCCCCATTTTTTTTCCTCTCAAAAAAGGCAAAAAGCAAAGCATCTATCTACATCTCCTCAAATTTCCTTAGATAGGAGTAGTTTACTGGATCTGGCTCAGACTTGACGTCAAGCTATTGATCCATCTTGTAAAGTAGATTTTGATAAGAGAAAGAGGGATACATCCTTTCCTGAAAAGATTCAAGATTCTGAATCTGGTCGGGATAATGAAGAGTCAGATAGTTTTCACCTGAGAGTTCTGATTGAGACTTTGAGGACAGCTTAGTTTCTGACTCTCTCTGTGGGAGTTTCTCTTTCTTTGAGACTATTACTAGAATGTGCCAGTGTTTTGTGTGTGAGAATAGTGAGTTTCCTCATCCTCAGAAACTACTATGAGCTGTTACAGAAGGAATTTCCAAAACCTGCACCCATTTCTCTAGTTTTGTCTGCCTTGGAGGATGTGTGTGTTACTGTGTTACTGTCTGCAATTTTTATAACTGTCAGCTTATCTGCTCCTAAACAGGCTGATAGGACGAAAAGTTCAAGCTTTTAAGTTTTTACGCACTTCCCAAACCCGACCCAACAGCTATAACTTTAGATAATCTTACTGCTGCTAAATACATAGTAGATTCCAATCCTACTATTTCTGTTACGGATAGGAAGATTATTGATAAGTATGGGAAAAGAACGGATTCTTATGCAACTTTGAGTTTCAGAATTTTGAATTGTCAGTCTCATATGTTAAGCTTGTGTGCAACTCTGTTGATATGTCTTAAAAGGCTATGGCCACTGGTACTGTTTTGAGTAAATTTACATGACTATATTCTCAAAACCTCCCGGATGATGTTAAAATGAGACTAAATTTGCCTTTGGATAGAGATCTAGTTTCTGATGCCTTTATTGCACAGGTGATCAAAAAGTGTGATGAAATGGGTAAGCTGAGACAGGGAATCTCTAAGATTTTTCAGCCCTTCTTTTCCCAATTTTCCAAAGGATTCTCTAACTTCTCATCCAATTTTGTTAAGAAACAAAATAAACAGTTGAAACAAAATGCAGGTAAACATATGTATAAGAAGAAAGGTCAAGGGAGTTCCAAGAAGAATTCTGGACTCTTCCAAAAACCAAGGACAGTCCAGTAAGTCAGAATGACTGTTTAAGATCTCCCCTTCCACTCACACCCCTTTTTGCCTTCAAAAACATCTGAATCTCCCCTTTTCTCTTTGGCAATATTTAGTTTCAGACATCAAGGTTACAGATAAAAATAGGAAGAAATTCTTCCTTTCCAGGGTATAATTCCTCATCCTCCAGAGCAGACTCTTATTTCCATCTTCCCTTCCTTACATACTGCAGCAAAGACTGATAGAAATAGTTCCCCTTCCCAGGGGGGAAAATGGGTTTTATTCACAGGTGTTTTTAGTGCCAAAGAATGAAACTCCTTGGAAATCAGTTCTGGATCTTTCTTTTCTAAGCCTGTTTATGATAATGCCCAAATTCAAAATGATGCCACTTTACAACCTGTTACATCATCTTCCTCATTCAAGTTTCCTGCTAACATTAGATTTAAAAGACGTTTATCAGCTCATCCCTATTTATCCAGACATCAGGCATTTCATATGGTTTTGAGTGTCTGGATCATATTATCAGTTATCTTCCTTACACTTTGGAGTATCCACTACACCAAGGGTACTCACATAGTGTCTAGCTTCATTTATAGCCCATTGCAGGCTTCAGGGTATCCACATTTTTCCATATTTATATGCCTTATCATGGCAGAGTCTTTTTCAAAGTTTCAGAAATCTCTCACTTGGATGAGAGTTCTGTTATACAAGCTGAGACTCCAAAAGAACATTCAAAAGTCTTCCTTGACTCCTTCTCACATGAATGTGCTTTTCTCCACAGGGAAAAATAGACATATATCTACATCTATTTCTGTGGTTTTCCACTCAAACTTTCTTCACTTCATGGGAATACATCAGGATTTTTGATCTAATGACTTCTATGATTCTCATGATACCTCTGGCAAAACTCCCCATGAGAAAGATACAGTGGTATTTAAAGTGACTTTGGTCTCAGCACCAATACCCTTTATCTTTTGAAATCCCACTGCTGGGGTTTGTCAAAAGAGAAATCACTTAGTGGAGACAACAGATGTCCCTAAATACAGGATTCCCTTTCTTCCTCTCTAATCGAAAGCAGTCAGTCACCACAGGCACTCTGAACTTTGCTTGGAGACAGTTTAAGGATGTGTGAGATACCTAGAACAAAAGCAAGCACATCATTATAAAAGAGGTGCTTGCCCTGATCAAGCTACTCAACTCTCTAAATCATTTGTGGTCCCCAGGACCTCTTCAGGTTGTTAATGACAATACCACAGTCATGTGGTACATCAACAAGCCAGGGGGAACCAGGTCATACCCCCTTTGCAAGCTAGCGATGGGGTTTGGGGCATAGCTTCACAGCACAATCTCCCACAGTCTACAACTACAGACATCCTACAGTCTGTCAAAGCAAAACTGTGTGGCAGACAAGCTGAGTATGTCAGACCCTCATGAATGGAAACTAGATCAGGGGGTCTTCCAAGATTTCATCCATCTGTGGGGAGTTCCTCATGCAGACCTCTATGTCTCCTCTCTGAACAGTCAGCTGGCAAGATTCTGCTCCTGGACTCCATGTAAGAAGGCCTGGAAGACAGATGCTTTTTCTTTTCCTTTGAGAGGAATTCTGTATATACTTTTCCACCCTTTCAACTAATATCCATGGTACTTCTGAATATTCAGAAGGAGTACCCCAAGATCAATGCGGTGATTTCCTTCTGGTCCAGGCAACTACAGTTCTCCCTTCTTTTTGAAATATCCATGGACAATTACCACAACATTTCTCACTGACTGGATCTTTTTTTCACAAGAACAGGGGGTGTTTGATGCACCCCAACACCAATCAACTTCAACTGACTGCCTGGTTGATATGGACTTAATTCCTTTGAAGTACCTCTTTATTGAGGATGTGCAGCAAGTACTAATGGAGGCAAGAAAACTTGTGACTAGAAAATCATATATTAGCAAATAGAAAAGGTTTTCTAGTTCATGCCAGCAACATATCCAGCACCCACCCAGGGCTAGATGTTCTCTGTTTTTGCAATATTTATGTAAATTACTATCTTATGACCTTTCTTACTCCTTTATCAAGGTTCATTTGTCTGACATTTCAATATGTCTACCCATGGATCTTCCTCTTTCAATACAGTCTCATGTCAGAATGCTTTTAAAATGGTTTTGCATAAGCAGCCTCCAAGAAAACCAGTGCTCCCTCCTTGGAATCCTAATTTTGTGTTAAAGAAGCTAATACTTTCTCCATTTGAACCTGCTAACCTGACTGATTTGATGTTATAATCATGGAAAACAGTTTTACTGATTCTTCTGACCTTTGCAAGAAGAATATTTGGGTTGTGAGCTCTCATGGTGAGTCAACCCTATCTCATTTCCACAGAGACAAGGCTTCTTTGAGAATTAATCCTTCTTTTAGGCCTAAAGTAGTATCCAAGTTTACTTTAAGCCAAACTCTCTCTCTCTCTCTCTCCCCATTTTCTTTCCTGAACCCAAAAATGAGGGAGAAAGGCTACATTATACCTAACATGTCCACAGACAATTCAAGTACTGTCTTGACAGAAATAAATCTGTCAGATCTTTGGTTTAAATGTTTACTTCTTGTTCAGGTAAGAAGGGACAACCTGTGTGAACACATACTACTTCAAAATAGTTGTCTAAGGCTATTACCTTTTTTATACTCACCACAACAAAATTATTCAGGCAGGGTCAAGACCCATTCTACCAGGTCCTTGGCTTCATCTAAGGGTTTTTGGAAGGGTTGGATTCTAAAAGTTTTCTAGAAGCAGCAATGTGGTCCTTTGTACGTACCTTTACACAACAGTATAAGCTTGATTCCTTCTCTAGGTCTAGATCAGGCTTTGGAAAGGACCATTCTTCTCCTTCCAACTCCCAGATGTAGTGAGCTAAGGTAAATACATGCATTCAAGGTTACTGCAGCAGTGATCAATATGATTAACATACATACATACAAATGTTTCAAGCATGGGCATTACTGCCCCTCTAGCTTATACCAAAACACTTGTTCCCATAATAAATGTCCAGGCTGTTCTTAAAAGTATCTAAACTAGTACTTGCTTTAATGTAATTTGGTAGTCTGTTCTAAGCATCAGCTACTTTGTCAGAAAACCAATTAGTACACTTGTCATTCCTATAGAATCTTCTACATAGGTTATCTGATGACTCTCTAGTGCTTTTTGATAACCCCAAACATTCCCATAAGTAGTTGTCCCTAAATGCTCCATATACCTGAATAAGATCTCCTCTTAAATATCTGTAAGAGACACTGTACAATTTCAGATATTTTAGTCTTTCATAATAACTTAAGATTTTCACATCCATGAATGCCCTTGGTATATTTCTGCTGTACTCTTTCCAGTTTATTCATGCTTGTTTTCCTATAGGGTTTCCATATTGTTACTCCATTTGGGTCTAATGTAACTAAAAAACAATGACTTCATTATGTTTGATTTCCTAGACTTTATAAATCTTTTTATACAACCTATAATTCTATAACTATCATTAGCCAATTGGTTGACATGATTAGAAAAACTCATAGCTGAATCTACCCATATACCCAGGTCCTTAAATGATTCTACAGTTTCAATCACTGTGTGCTGTATTAAATATTCACCTTTCAGTTTATGTCTCCCAAATCTGATATGCTTAGTTTTTTATGTATTTATCAACATATTATTCTCCTGTGCCCAAACTGTCAATTTAGTCAAATTATTTTGCAGACATGCCTTATCTGTAACACTTGTAATCAGTTTACCCAATTTCAGGTCATCAGCATATAGACTGTAGAACTCAGATGAAAAAGTAAGGTCTGAAAGATACAATCTAAACAAGTAAGGGCCTAGTACAGAGCCCTGTGGGACACCTTGACTGTAACCAAAGATTTCACCTGTCCAGTTGTTGTGTGATACTTGCCATGTCCTATTTGTAAGCCATGCAGCCATCCAGCTTATCAACAGTACAGCAATACCTTGTTGTACTAATTTATTGATCAGTGTTTTGTATATGACCCTGTCAAATGCTGAAGTTAAATCGATATAAATCACTTCACAGCACAATTTTTCATTCATAGCTGTTATTATATTGTTATAGAACATCATGTTACAGGTGGCAATAGATCTATTTTCAACATATGCATGCTGATATATGGTTTCCAGTCCCAACCTATCCAGTTTTGACAATAACTTATCCAGTATTACCTTCTCCATTATTTTTCCACAACATGAAAGTAGACTTAATGGTCTATATGATTCTGGGTTTGTCCTACTCCCCTTTCCCTTAAAGACAGGTTTAATAAGTGCATGTCTCCAATCTTGAGGAATCTCCCCATATTTATATGACCTAGTAAATAATAGATATAATGGTAGAGTAAGTTCTTGCTTAAGTGTTCTCAGGTCATTGTTACTTATCCCGTCTCCACCCTGCGCTTTGTTTGGATCCAGTTTTCACAGTGCTTTTTCAATATAATCTAATTTGATTCCAGCATCTGGGGTTACCTGGATGTCACTAGGACAACTTACCACCCCTTTTGTGGATCCAAATTGTTTTGCATAAGATTTTATAAATATATATATAGATATGTAGATATATATATATATATAAAATCACTTGTGTCTGAGAATAAATTTTAGAATCTGCACACAGTTTATCAATTTATGTATCTTTACTCCTTCCACATCTTATGTATCTATAAAAAGGTTTCCTATTATGCTCAATATCTTTATATACATTTTCTTCAAATTTTTCTTGATCTTGTCTAACACCATGTTTAATTTGTTTGTCCAGCTAGTTTATTTCAGTTTCAAAGTTGTAGGTTGTCCTCTCTTCCATTTCTTATAATTTTTGTCTCTCACCTTAATCAGGTATCTTGTTCTTATGGAAATATACCCCCCTGATGTTGCGTGCCTAGATCCTTATGTTAAACATTTTTTTGATTTTTGCACTCAAACAATTTATCTTTCAAAACTTTCCACAAGCCATCTGCAGTTTTTCCACTGAACACCTCACTCCAGTTAGTTTTATATAGTAACTGTTTTGCTTCCCTATAATCTGTAATTAACCTTCTGCGCATTGTCTTAGATTTCAATTTGGCAGAATTATCTAGCAACAAATTAGCCTTAATAACCTCATGATCACTGCACATCAATGGTGGTAAAACTTGGCATTGCAGTAATTTCTTTGGGAACACAAACAATATCTAGTATATTCCGTCCCCTGGTATTTTTTTTTACAATCTGAAGCATTTGTTGTTCTTGAATATACTCTGTGAATAGTAGAATTGTTTAAGCAACTTACCATAACAGCAGATGTTCAGTTGATCAATACTACAGTAGCTGCTCGCTCCCTCCCTCCCTCAGTCCCAGGTTTTTTGGTATGTTCTTTATGCCAGAGTTAAGGGCTTGATACTTAAACCTGCCTTTTAGTCAGCTTTGCTCAAGCTGCCTGAGAGTTTGGGTATGTCGAGGGTGACCCATAGCTTTGGAAGCTGTCCGACTGTTGTATCCTTGGCAGGATATAATCCATGTAGCTAAGTCTACTGCAGTAATGATAATCTGAATATTTACTGTTATGGTAAGTTCACTTTCTATTTCTCTTCAACATCTTAGAAAGACCGATTGTTAGGAAGACATGCAATCTGGAGCATTTCTCCCTGGGCCTTCTCTGAAAATTGTCTCATTCCAAGTCAGACTTTCCTAGTTAACAAACGTTAAATAAAATAAATAAAAATAAATAAAATCTTAAAAATGCATTATGTCATGCAGTAAAGCTGTACAGTTAAAACAGTTCTGCATCAGAATATTGCAGAACAGAGGAGCAGAGGCGCAAAAGGCATGCCTGAAAGTACTAATTGTGCTGGCTAAACATTGAAGCAGCCTTTTGGCTGAAGTGCTGGCTGGCAAAATGTTCAAAGGATACTGGGAAAACAGCAAAGAAATCATAGAAGGCCTTCTTTATGATGATATGACTATAACTAGTGTCACAGGCTTTAGTGCAATATACAATGTAATGGTAGAATGGGTAAATTAGTATTCTTTTTGTGCATTTTTCTCCCTTTCCTTATTGTTGGACATTTAGCAGAATCTGTATTCCTTTCAGCTTTAGCATTAAGATTTAAATCATGTCATTTGAGGATGGTGTATATCATGCTCGGAGCAGTGTTTCTGCTCTGGTGTTACTTTTATTAATCCAGTTTCTGACCACAGGCTCTGGGGTGTGCATGGGGTGTGCATTGTTCCAGCTCGAGCTTTGATCCTCAGCCTTTCAGCATTCATCTCTCATGTGGGACTACTTCAAAACCTGCCACAGCAATTAACTAAGATACTAACTGCAGACAGAGTAATGAAAATGAACATTTCAACAACTAAGCTTTCTGTTTGTTAGTTATGTTTCAGTACAGGTCGTCAAGAAATATGTAAAAGCAAAATGCAAATGACACATTGTGTTGTAGAAGGAAATTACTGCCTTCTGATTCAGTTTCAGTTAAAATGTTAAATCTATGACTAGAAAAGAGTTCTTTTTGAACTATGAAGTCAAGTGAAATCTGAAGTCAGAATTAGACCTATATGCAGGTCATCATAATAAGTCCTGTTTCTCTTGTCTGACAACCGTTATCCTGACCTAGCGAACAAAGCTTTCACTTAGCTCTCCTGCATTGCTGTAATAACTTAATAGCTTTACGTTTAAACATATTGTAGGAGCAGTGATCACCTCTAAAATATCTTCTTATTTTACTGTATAATTTAAACACTAATATAAGTAATGCATTCCAGATCATTCTTCTTATGTTGACTAAACATTCTTCTTCACCTTGTGCCTTAGAATGAATCCAAGGAATGACCGAGTTATGATAAAGCCCTGACCTCTCCCCCAACCCCTGCACAGAATGTCAGGCATTACTTAAGGCATTTACAAATTATATTTTTTAAATATTAATGAACACGTATCTGCTTTGTGTTTCACTTTCCCAGATTATGCTGCTTTTCTATATACCTGCACATTTGGCCGAGATGTGTTAATGAATCAAGTTTCAGGTATTATTTGGAAAGATATAGACAACTCCCGCTAACCGTGATGCACTGAACCTGAAAGATGCTGAATAATCAGAGCAGCTCCAGTACAAATTTTACCCCAAGAACCCTTTTCTCTTTATCATCTTTAAATAATTTGCTAGCAGAATGTGCAGAAAGATAATGCATAACAAAAAAACAGCATCTTTCCATGGCAACCTAACCTCTCAGCACTCACCTGAGTCACACCACCTTCTGCTTGGCAAAAAATAAAGCACTTTAGGCCCAGCAGTAATGAAATGCATCATACTGCCATGGCAACCATGCTCTCCAAACTGATGGAAAGGTTAACGCTACCACTCAAAGCAGCCTAAAGCTATATGGTGAGAAATATTTATAGAAAATGTTAATGTTTCAGCTGCTATAGCTGAGCAAAGATATGTCTTGTTCTCTGTATGGCTGAATATTAATTGCCATTGTATTTAGGGAAAAGTTTAAGAACTTAGTAAGCAAACAGTTGAAAAAGTATTTGAGAAATGTTGGAGACAAATCCCACAGGTATGAACAGATCTCCAAAAACAGCATTTGAATAGGTTTTCAAACTGTAGTGTTCACTAGTAAGATCAATAAAACTTATAGACAATCATGTGGCAGAATTTAAGGCTCTACTTCTTTGGAGAGAGATTCCCCCCGAACATATTCCTGTTTTGATGTCCATTTGTGTGGAATTGTAGTTTATCAGCAAAGAATGAGTTTTATCTTGCCATTTAGTTTGACTCCTACAACCTCCCATTTGTATACCAAGTGGCTGCAGTCACAAGCAGGACAAAAACATTTATGTTATTTAAGAAAAAGTTAGGCTCATCTTACTGGGTTTAATTTCTTAATAGTAATAAGGCTAAAACCTTATTAGTTTTCTTCTCCGTGGATGGGAAACATGTCCATATGATTCCCTGAAAAGATTTGTCACATTTGCTAGTTGAATGAGCTCAAACAAGATGAGATAAGCTACATTTATTTCAGTAGTAAGCAACTGTTGTCATGGGTAATGTAGGCTTTGCCCACTGCTGGTAGGATTAAACTTAGTTACACATAGATGCTGTATTATAGCCAGCAGATAGCCAGCTATAAAATTTAGTAGGTGCAAGTCTCCAAGCTGTAAATATTCATAGAACCATAGCACCACCAAGAAATGTGGACATTTCATATTATAGGGCACAAAGGTCCCACTGTCAAAAGTAAGCAGTTTCTCATTGCTATAAAGTATTTATATTTTATTGTATTTTTCAGTATTTTACAGTGTGTCTTCCCTCGTATAAAATAGCTCTAAATTTAGTATGCTGTGCTTTGCTTTACTTCCAACATTTTCATTGATTTTCAAATGTTTATATGGTACTAATGTAGTATGTGCAGTAATCATGTCCACATTTGTGACAGTGTAATTACTTAAGACTGACAGCAGGATTTTTTGACATCTGGCACTGCCATAAGCCTGTTTATAGATAGGCCTTACACCTAAGTAAGTCACTTACACTGACAACAAGTCTTTCAGAATCAGGGCAGACTTGTACAGAGACAAACTCCTTTGGATTTATCTCTGGACATTATTTAAGCAATAACCCATGCCTGGGTGTGGGTAATGCTGGATTTACCCACGGTTGGTATGGTTTGATCATGAGGATGAAGCCCGAGTGACCAAACAAAAACAACCGTGGGTAAATCCAGCATTACCCACACCCAGGCATGGGTTATTGCTATTATACAATGATATTATTTAAGAAAAAAAACTTACTTTTCTTAAATAATGTCCTTGTATAATGGCGCTGTGCTGTCCTTCCACCACTGGACAGCTCTGCTTTGCCATCGATGATGTATTGCGCATGCATTTGGAACTTGCGTTCCCAAGCATACCCAGTACATCCATGCTCAGGAAAGTACGCAACTGAGAAAAGAAGATCACCGTTGCTCCATTTTTCTGTAATTTCTTTTTTTTTCTTTTTAAATATTGGTTTCTGGCAATTTAGGGGTAGGAAAGCTGCACTCCCGACTCCGCCCATACAAGAAAGACAGCTTGAAGAAAATACAAGGGAAATCAGGTACGTGTATTTAATTTTAAATACCGTACCTGCTTTTCCTTCTATTTTCTTCAAGCTGTCTTGCTCGTATGTGCGGAGTCGGGACTACAGCTTTAAATAAAACTTGAACAATACACCAACGGAAAAAAGTCTGGGCAACCGGACCTTTTCCTTTGGTATATTGTCGGATTTACAACGTGCAAGCTGGCCAATCAGCATGAGCGTTTTGAAATAGTAGTGGCCAGTCATTGTATAATCTGCATTAAACATTGGGCAAACTGTACATCAGCACCCTGATTACAGAATAAACATTCTCCAGCAGGTATTAATGTACAAGTAATGCCCCTAAAAAATGAGTCCACTGCTTCACAGCAGCATATTAAACTGCCGTGGAGCTCAGACAAAAAAAACTAATGGCTGCCATTATTTTACTCTCACAATTCTGCTGTTTAGTGAGTGTAAAATGTAAAAAAACAAAAGTGTGTGCATATGTGTATAGGTATGTAAGTGTATGCTTGCATAAGAGTGACAGCGAGATCGATCAAGCTGTTATTTTACACTCACTATTCAGCGCTTCTGCTGTTTAGTGAGTGTAAAAATAAAATAATCAGAAAAAAGTGTATGTGTATGTATATGAGTGTGATTATGTTTCTGTCTGTATCTGTGAGTGAATGCTTGCATGAAAGCGGAAGAGACTGTGTATGTATGTGAGAGAGAGAGTGAACAGTGACATCGATTAAGCTATTTTACACTCGTTAAGCAGCATTTTTGCTGTTTAGCAAGTGTAAAGTAAAAAAAGAAAAAACTTAAAAGAAGTGTGTGTGTGTGTGTGTGTGTGTGTGTGTGTGTGTGTGTGTGTGTGTGTGTGTGCGCGCGCACGCGCGTAAGTGAGAGTATGTGTGCATGAAAGCAGAAGAGACTGTGTGAGTGAGAGACAGAGAGTAGAGAGTGAGCAATAACTGGCAGCAGCAGCAGTTAACAGGTTTGCGTAACTTTTGATCATACCTCTCAACCTCTCGGCATAAGAAATCTGGACAGAGCCACAAAAGACCAAAAATAAGGACAGATTTTAAATATTGCTCTTATAAACTTAGAAAGTTACTAGAACAACAGAGTTTCCATTACCGTGTGTTATCTGAAGCATATGAATGTCTGTCTATTTAATGACTTCAATCCCCAGTGATTTGCCAGAAAACTACACATTTATGAGGATGGGACCAAACTTATGAGCCAAAAATCTGGACAGTTGAAAGGTATGCTCTGTTGAGTCTTAGCTCAAAATATATGGATAATTCATAAAAACCTCTAAAGACAGCTATGAAGGCAGACACTAAAAACAACCACAAAGCCTTCTATAGTTATATCAAGAATCTCCACAGTAATACCCAGGTTTGCCTGAGTTACTGCACAACGGTACCTCCTATACAGAGCCAACAAATATTGCCAACATACTGGCCAACAGATTCAATGCCAACTTTACCTCTCTCTCCCACCCTAAAGGACCAATCACAATACCAGAGGAATGCCAGGCACCCAGCATTACTGCAGCACAGGTTAGAGCTGCATTGACAGGGCCAAGAATACAACTTCCATGGGACTCAGCAATATCTCTGGATGTGTCCTACATGAACTCCAAAGTGAACTGGCACCACATCTGTGCACCCTGTTCAATCACAGCCTCACCTCAGGCTTTGTCCCTACCGAATGGAGCACTGCTACAGTCATCCATCTCCATAAAGGGGGAGGGACTGCACACCCTGGCAGTTATTGCCCCATTAGCCTGACAAGTCTGATATATAAGGCTATGGAGGGGATCATCATGGACCTAATTAACAAGGATATAGGGAATCTCCAAACTCTAGATCCCATGCAATTTGGTTTTGTGAAGGGTAGATCATGCCTGCTTAACATAGTTGACTTCTTTGAGTCAGTCACCAGAGCTGTGGATGAGGGCAAGGCAGTTCATGCAGCCTACCTCGATCTGGCCAAGGCCTTTGATAACATTCCCCACTCAGGAATTACTGACAGAATCACCAAACTAGGTATCAACCCCTATATCACTAGGTGGGTTGCAAATTAGCTCACAGATAGAACCCACAGTGTGAAAGTAGCAGACGTCAAGTCAGAATGCTGACCAGTCATGAGTGGAGTCCAACAGGGATCAGTACTGGGTCCTCTCCTGTTTGGCATCTACTTCTCAGAAGTCCAGGCCAACATAGAGGGACTCTGGCAGACCAAATTCATGAACAACTTCAAGCTGGGAGCCATTATTAACTCCCCAAGAGATGTAGACATCCTACAGGAAGGTCTCACTGAGACCAATGACTGGTGTTGAAACCATAGCCTTCAGCTTAATGCCAAAAAATGTGTCGTCATCCCCTTTGGTAAAAACTCATTTCCCACTAATTACCACATCAGTGGGAGCCCATTAAACACTGAAGACGTTATAAGAGATCTGGGGACACAGGTTGACAGCAACCTCTCCTTTAACCACCACATTGCCACTGTGGTCAGAAAGTCATTCTATGTGGCACATCTCATTACCAAGTGTTTTGCATCCAGAAAGAAAGAGGTCATCATCTCTCTCTACTCTTCCCTCATTAGACAAATCATCGATGCCCATTTGGCATATACCTCACTAGACACATGCAATAGCTGGAAAGGCCACAAAAGTACCTCACAAAGAGGATCTTAGGCCTTAAATACATTGCCTAAATGGACAGACTCAACAAACGCCAGCTATTCCCTGTCTCATATAGTCTACTAAGAGGCGATCTTTACTTGACTTACAAAGCCATGTCTGACCCAGCTCTGTTAGAAATGCTACATCTACAGAAATCCCAGTCCCTCCGCACCACACACCCCAGAGACCTCAACCTCATTACCACAATCAACAGAAGATGCTGGAGGGACAGATTCACAACCCAGAGAATTCCCATGCTCTGGAATAGACTTTCCATACATATCAAGCAGAGCACCTCACTGGCCCTCTTCAAGAGATATCTTGATGAATGGATGGGAAATAGAAAGCTCACCCTGGGGATCACTCCTGTGGCTCTACTTAATAGAGGCACTGGGAACTAACGTCAGGCAGCATGATGCCAGAGCACTCCTATGGGCTAGGCTTGTAAAGGCTCGACGGCCATTAGCCTAGTACATACCTATGAAACATAAAATAAAAGTGGGACAAAGGCTCAAAACAGGAACATGAATAGAACAAATATAAAAAACTCAGTCCAGATAAAGTGCTCTAAATGTAACAACAAAAGTCCAAGAACAAAAGAGCACAACACCGCTGATGGAAATATATGGAATTTAATGGATAAGCGCTTTCACATCAAAAGATGCTTCCTGAGATCATTAAAGCATGCACAATAAAATCATTTAAATATATCAACGCACTCTATACAAACCAATCAAATCATTTAAAAAGTATGTGACCTTAAATGGGGTTTTAATGACACAGCTTCATTCGATATGAATCCCTTGTCAGATTGTAATTAAATGATCCATCTAACTTCACTTCTTTCTGTTTTATTTTTCAAATTACCCATACGAACATTATCTGATAACACTTGTATAACCATAAATGTAAAATAATGCTCACTTCCAAAATTTATAATATGCCCTTGCTAAAGCACTCCTACTATCAGACCACTTAATACTACACAAATATTCCCGCATGCATTCTTTCAATAAATGGTTAGTCATACCTACATAAAATGAGGGGCATACTTTGCACTTAGCCAAATACATTAAGTTGTGAGTACAACAATTGGTATGGAAATCAAACCTATATTCCCACCCTGTGCTCCGAGGTATAAAACAACCACTACTATCAATAAAGGAGCAAAATTTACAAGCACCACAACCATATGTACCCGAAGGTTCGACCTGTGTGCTTTTGGTAGCATTATGATGTTTATAAAACAGCATACGCTTCAATGATCTCTTGTTTTTAAAGAGGAGACTAGGTTCCATTCCTACTATATCTCTAATTTTTTCATTGGAAGTTAGTATAGACCAATTCTTACACAGAACATTGCAAATAATATTAACATCCATAGAAAAGGCAATCAAAACTTGAAAGTGTTTATATTCACAGTTCTAAGACTAGTTGAAGGGTCCATGTTATCTGAAAAATGGGGCTTGAGTTTGCCTACCCTACTGAATTTATCCACATTCATATGTTCATCTACCACTTTCCTTGAGTAACCTCTGTCCAGAAGCACATTCATAAAATCATTAAGGGATTCCTGAAAAGCCTGATTCCCTACAAAATAACCTAGAAATTCTCATTCCTTGACCATGCATAATATTTCGATATACATAATGGGGGGGTGCATGCCACCCCTTTGCAGTATATGATTCCTCCTGCAAACTTTCTTATACAACTTTGTATAAAAGCTACCATCACTACTCCTATTGACACACACACACACACAAACACACACACACACACACTTACACACTTACACACACACAAACAAAAACTCTCTCTCAGAAAATTCCAAGGTAAAACACAAAAAAGTTGTACATTGATTCAAGAACTCTAGAAACTCTGCTAACTTGGATCTAGGGCACCACCATAAAATAAAAACATCATCTACAAACTGTCTAAAAAAGCTAGTATAGCCAGAAAACATTATTCCCAATCAGATGCTGTATCATTTCCCAAATTGTTAAAACTAAACTGGCATAGCTGTTCACCCACAAAGTGCCCATCACTATTCCAGATTGCCAAAAATATTTAACTTGAAAAACACTATTTTCAAGTGTAAGTTAAATAATCATACATAATAAATTAATCTGACTTGTGCTATAATTGCTCCTATAACTCAAAAACATCCTAACAGATTCTAACCCCAATTCATTGAAACAATAAGTGAGAAGGTCACTGAAAATTACTGTGAATAAGAATGAAACATTCAGGGTTACCATAAATAACTGCTGTGTTGAGGGAACAGACCTAGTGCTTTTATAACCTGTTAAGTATCTCTCAAAACAGTAGGTGTATCATTTAAAACAGGTTTTAACATTTTCTCTATGTTTATCAATAGAGCTTCCATCAACCACCCTTTCCCAGAGACTATTGGTCTCAGAGGAGGTCTAACAGACTGCTTGTGAATTTTGGGAAGGCCATAAACAATGGGGACTACTGGATGTTCAAAGAAAAGAAAATCATCGAGTTCTTGCATAATATATCTGGACATCAGACAATTATATAAATCATCATGCAAATTCTTAACAATGAGATTGACATTAGTTTGTTGAATCACCAAATACGTACTTTGATCAGACAAAAGGATATTCATGCTATCAATGTAACAACCAATTTCAAAATCACAATAGAATCACCCTTGTCGGCAGGTCTAATTATAATATCATAATAAATACAACCCCACTTCACTTATTAACAACAGAAACATAAGATATAAAGCAAAGCACAACTTCAAGGCAAACACAACTCCAGGGTGAAAAATTCTCAAGTCATTTATTCTGGTACCTCGGCCTTTCGCCTTCAAGAATACAACTGTATAAACACCCCCCCATTTTATAGTCATCCAAAGTCAACAGTGTAATTAACACCATAATTGAAACCAGCATTTTCATTTCAAAGTTAGAGGCATATAAGATAATATTACTTTGTTAAAAATATACTACATAGACCAGTATAATTAAGTCACAATAATTTAAATATATATATATATATATATATATATATATATATATATATATATATAAATATACACACACATATATATATATATATATATATATATATATATATATATAGAGAGAGAGAGAGAGAGAGTCTATATCAAAAGAGGGAATGCTTAAAATAGCGAACACATATCAGCAAATTTTTTCCCAGGGAAAAAATTCTCTAATCCAAAAAAAAGAATTTACAGACAAAATAAAGTGGGGGCTTGACCACCCACACCCCCTGATGTGGGTGATTTCACCACCCACACCCCTAACTTAAATATATCAACTCCGACATCATACCACAGTGGAGAAAACAGCAAAGTCCCAAGAACGGCGCAGTGATTTATTTCCCTGGGGAAAAAAATCGCAGTTCCATACCTTTGACATTTTGAGGTTTCATAGTTTTCAGTTTGATATAAGAGCATTTGCTATTTTAAGCACTCGCTCTTCTGATAGGAACCCACATAGAAAACCTACTGTAGTCAACAATTTTCTACATGCAGAAAGCATGCATTCCCCCCCACCCCCCCCACCCCATTTAGTTAAGGCTTTACCCTTGGGAGAATTGAAAAGAATTTACTTTAATACTTCTGAAGAGAGTTTTAAAAAAGTATTAGGGGAGGCCATTAAAAGATTAAAGTATAGGGGATACTCTGTAAGCCTTTTACAGGATGCTGAGGACAATGTCCCAGGGGTCGGAAAAATGAAAAAAGTAGGAAAAAGACAATTGAAAGAAAATGAAAAGAAAGTTCAGGAGTTAAGTGGAGAAAAACAAAATATTTTTTGTTAGAAAATTTCCCCCTTTTTCATGTAGGGTTGAATATATCATTAGCAAATGTTGGTACATGGTAAGAGAGGACCATCTTTTTCCTGAGCATGTAACCTTTGCATATAATAGATTTGAGAATTTGAAAGAAATATTAAGTGGAAATGGTGAAAGGGCATGGTTACAAGCAGAGTAGGCATGCATGAATGTGGAAATTGTAATGTGTGCAATAGGACTAAAAATCTTGATGGGTTTAGAATTGAGTTTGCAGGAGCGAAAACGCTTTTTTCTAAAACGTGAAATAAAGTCGTTACAGTTTTAAACTCGTGGCTTATTGGAGCTTTGTTTCTGTGTTTCAAGAGTTTTCGTTTGTTTTTCCACCAGCGGTTTAGAATTAATGGTAAAGTCTACAAGGCCAGGGAAACTTTCCATAGCAATTCACAGGGAGCTGTTTATATCATAGGTTGTTGTTGTGAGAGAGTGAAATGGTACATAGGTCACACAAAAAGGAATGTCAATGTAAGAATCATGGAGTACCTAGGGGATATTAGATAAAGAAATAATTTAAGCCCAGTAGCAGAACATTTTATGTCAGTACATGGAGGATGCAGTAAGGATTTATTTTTTAGTGTACTGACACGTCCCCTTATGAACAATGTAGGAAACTTTAAAAATGAACTTGATAAGTTAGAATATAAACTGATAATAAATTTCAGAACACTTCAACCTGGGGGCATGAGTATAGAAAGTAATTTAAATCTGTAGAAAGTTTAGTGATATATATATATATATATATATATATATATACATACATACATTGAAAGGTGTATGTTGAAAAGATGTAAAACATGTTTGCACTACAAATTAATATTTAAATCATTGTGACAATTATACTGGTCTATGTGATATAGTTTTAAAAAAAGTAATATGTTCTATGCCTTTAACTTTGCAATGAAAACACTGGTTCCAATTATGGTGTTAATTATGGTGTTAATTACACTGTTGAGTTTGGATGACAATAAAATGGGGGTGTGTTTATACACTTGCATTCCTTGAAGCCGAAAGGCCGAGGTACAAGAATAAATGACATGAGAATTTTTCACCCTGGAGTTGTGTTTGCCTTGAAGCTGTGCTTTGCTTTATGCCTTATGTTTCTGTTGTTAATTATAATATCATCCATCTGTTGTAGTTGTCTAAGCTCCAAAAACTCTTCATGGCTAAGATTATAAAAAACACCTTCCCTGCTATCTGTATTCATAATTACTGATAGGTCTGCCTCACAAACTTTTAAAAAGACATCCAAAACTGGATGAGATGGTGGTACAAACATGCTCGGTTTCCTAAAAGGTGTGGCAACAGAGCTATTATTGAACAGAAGCTTAATAATGTATTTTTAGCAAAACATTTTAGGTCTAATATAGTGTCACAAAAGTCACCTTTCATAGATGGAATAAAAGTCAGTCCTCTCTCCAATACAGAGATCTGATGCTTTGTTTAAACTTGCTGTAGAAATATTCCAAACTAGGGGAACTTTCTCTCACATACGTTTGGTTGTGTGGTGCGTTAGTACTCCGTAGATAGTATTCGACGCTTCCTTCCTCAACTGTGAGCCCTATCAAGCCATCCAGTTTTGGATGTGTTTTTTATTATAATTAGACTTGCAGACAAGAGTGGTGCTATTGTGATTTTGATCTCATAACACTCCTGGGCGGGCATTAATTACACATTAACACCCTGTCGGGTCTTATCGCTTGCTTATTTTGCATTTCTTTCTGCCAGATTGATATAACGTACTGTAAAGTGTAACTTATTCTGACTGTAATCTGTTTTAAATTGCATCTTGAGTAGTTCACAGCACTATTTATTCAATTCAGTATTCATTTATTTTTTTCCTTAATTTTGCATTTTTTAAGTTTTTTTTTTCCACTTTGCATTCCTAAAGGTATATAGCCTCAGATATAGAAAGGCATAGGATATGGAACAGCTCTTTATAGTATTTTCTTGGGTGTTGCAATTTATACTTCTTGAGAAATAGAGTCAGAAATGACCAGTAATGAAGACACAGTAGCATGAAGTGAGATCACATAAAGAGCTTTAGTAACAACCCTATAATGCTGACAATCACGTGGCATACGTCCCAATAAGAGGACATGCATTCCTAAAGTGATATACAGAATACCTTGCATCGGAATTACTTTTGAAGAATATTATGCTAATAAACTGAACAAGGCTGATTTTGATGGTACATAGAATTGCACAAAAAAGTCTGCGGTATGATTGCTCTAGCATGCCACATGAATAAGACATACATTTTAAAAGATAAAATATGTCATAGCTATTGTAGTGCATAACACATTCTCAGTTCTTTGTTTAAAACAGTGTTTTTTCAATAAATACAGCCTATCTATGAGGCCCTTTACAGAATCATAGAAAGTTCAAGGCTGCTGAGTATTATAACCATTACGCCTTGCCATTTTTCACCCCAGACTGGGAGGCACGGAGGACTAGGACAGTCAAGCCCGGGGTGAATTTATGAATATCCATCCAATTATCCAGGTCCCATTTGAAAGAAGAGTGTGTATCACACTGCTTTACCTGCAGGGGAGTCCATTCTGTAGATGAGTGAGATGCTAATTAATGACTCTGTCTCCTTACCTTGTTTTACTGATCTTCTGAAGCAGGTTTAGATCCTTTGTTCTGGTATTTGTGGGACTGTTTGATTGGTGAAGGTACAAGAGATCCTGATGGACTATTGGATCCCTGATTGCTTGTAAGGAAGGCATAGGTCTCATTTGTGGAGCCTGTAAGAGACAGAAAATAACTACAGTACTTCTAGTACTTTCTGTTAGCTTAGGTATTTTAAGTTTGTGGTCTTCTTTGTTAGGAACCTTTGGGCTTATTCCAACTGCTTGATATATCTGGCGAGGTACATCCCAAAGAAGGTATTGCATTCTGTAACTAATCTGATCAGTGCTGAATGCAAAGGTGTAACATCATCTTTAGGTCTGAATGATATTCCCTTGGCAAACAGCAGACAGCCATTGCTACTCGGTGATCAAAGCAGAGAGAATTATAAACCAGAGTTTTCAGGCCTTCAGGTCTCTAACTACATGTTCATTTTGCAGCAGGGTATCATCAGTGCTATATGCTGGGGAAAAGATTGCCTGCCAAATGCAACAATGTTGACACCAGGCATTTACAATTGTAAGTTCCTGACAGAAGACTTCTTTATTAGAGGAGGATGTGACAATGACACACAGTTTGCAGTCACCGGCAAACTTGGTTAGCAATAGGTTTTGATAAAGGGAGTAAATATTAAACAAAAGCAGTCCTAGCACTCAGCCGTGCAAGACACCACTGGCCACTTTCACATTCTCTGATGCTGCCCTGCCACCCTTACCATATGGGTTTTGTGTTTTAGCCAATTTGCTATCCATTTTTACCAGGTAGCAGTCTATTTGTAATACATTCAGTGTATTAATTATGCTAGCATGGGGAATGGTGCCAAATGAAAGTAGGCTGTGTGTACAGTGTGACTGCTTTCAACAGCTTGTGTCACCTTTTTGAAGACGCTTATTGCATTAGACAGGAATTACCTATTATAAAACCAAATTCATCCAGATATATCCAGATAAGTTTTGTAATATCTATGTTAATCATATTTGTTAGAGTGCATTCCATGACATTACAGATGACGCTCACAACACTAATGGGCTTACAGTTTCTGGGGTTGGAATTAGAGGCACCTTTATACAGTGGCATCACCAGTGCTGCACACCACACTTCAAGGACTAGACCTATACCCAAGCTCAAGTTAAATAGCTTATAGATAAGTTCCACTAAAGTATGTATAAACAGCCCGACATGTCATTTGGTCCCATGGAGGAACTGTTTGCAGTGAGACAGATACTTGAGAAAAAAATAGAAATAAGGAAACAGCCCAACTGGGCGTTCCTAGTTTTGGAGAAAGCATAAGACTAGGTCCAAAGAAACTGATATGGGCATTCCCACATTGGTAGTTCAGGCTATGTACAAGGACCCAATGACTCAAGTAAACAGTGTTTAGTCTCACAGAGGGGTTCCCAGTGGGAGTGGGTGAGAATCAAGGTTCATCTCTGAGCCCACTGCAATTCATACTGGTGATGGCCAACATTAACAAACAGGTTGGGGAGGACAGATCAACAAAGTTGCAGTATACAGATGATGTGGCATTACAGGCAGATTCTGAGCAAGAACTTCAGCAAAGGATAGGGAAATGGAATGCAACACTGAAGAAACATAGGAGTGAAACTGAGTACGGATCACACAGATGTAATGGTAGTAAATGGGGCAAACCTGAAGAAGCTAAGAATTGAGATAGAAGGAAAAGTAAAGGAACAGGTTAACAGCTTCAAGTTTGTAGGAGGGGTGATTGAGGAGAAGGGAAGTCTGAATGAGGAGATCAAAGCTAGAATCAAAAGGGCTGCAGCCAACTGACACATACGGTCAGGTGTGTTGTGTGACAGAAGAATGCCAAAGAAATTAAAAGCAAGGTGTACAAAACAGTGATGTGACCCATACAACTGTATGGTACCAAAACCTGGGCAATAAAGGCAAAGCAGTCCAGGAAGCTAGAGGTAATGGAGATGAAGTGCCTGAGATGGGTGGTAGGATGCACACCCTGTGAGACAGAAGAATAAATGAGGACATAAGAGTAGGAGCCAAAGTAGCTCCAATTTCAGAAAAGGTCAAGGAGAACAGAATGGTTCAAGCACATGTACAGAAAAGCAGAAGCTAATCTGGTGAAGCTGATTTAGGACAGACAGAAAGAAGGCAAGAGGAGATGAGGGCATCCAACAAAGAGGTGAATGGATTATGTGAGAGAAGATCTGTGACAGTTATGTATGAGTGTCGAAGAAGGTAGGAGTGTGGCAATGAATAGAAAGAAATGGCAACAGTTAACATGACACATTGAAAAAAGGGCGTTGATGATGATGACTGGGATAGTAACAATCTGTTCCACTTTTTTTTAGTTATTACATATAAAATTTTTTGTGCATGTCCTACATTGGAATTGTAGGTACTCAAGTCAATTAATGGGTAGTTCAAGTCTCCCTGAATTATAAAGTTGTCACTTATGGACAGTCATTCATGATGTTTAGGAATCTGGCAAACTCCATAGAAGGTATCCTGTAGAAGGTGAAAACCTGATAGTTGATTTTGTTTTGCATGATTTAGAGTTCAGTAAGTTCCATCGGTGGGTCCTCTGGGGATCGGTCTAGAGGTAATATGGTCACTGACAAACATGGAGACACTCCCACAGTTATCACTGTGTCTGAAGGTATGTTTAGTACTAAAATGTTTAGTCTCAGCACTCCCTTTAACCATATTTCCTTGATTACACATATATGGATACCTTTCAAATGCAGGATTCCCTCAAAGTCAGGCAGCTGTTGTTGCTTAGATTTTTAGTATTGAGCAGTGTTACCTTAATATGATCTTGTTTTGATAATGATACATTTGCAATATTATAATGATCATTAACTGAAGTTTGCAAAAAAAAAAAAAACGAACTATGGTGGCAGCAAGGGCTTTAACCAGGATGTGGAAGGCATTAAATGAGAGGTGCAGATCATTCCTTGCAAAAATATTAGGTCTGTCAAGTGTCTCATTCTATGTCATCACTAGGCATCATCCATGGAGAAGGAAAAATTCTGCTCAGTATCAGACTCTTAACTGCATTTGTAAAATACATTCAGAGTTGATATATGCCTCTCTTCATCTCCCTCAGGGTTTTTTGCCCCAAGTCATTCAACCCCACAAACACAACTACCATGTTGGTGTGCTACATTTGTCTGGCACAAGATTCCTAAGGACCCTTGAGGTGTCTGGTATCCTAGCACCTGAAGGACACCACAGTGTCACCCTGTCTTTGGCTATCTTAGTGAGTGGGGAATCTGTGTGCCTGTGTCTGAGGTACCTTCTGTGTGTAGTCTGCATGTCCTCCCTGCAGTCACATGGGTTTCCACCAGGTGCTCTGATTTCCTCCCACATCTCAAAGACATGCTGTAGGTGGACTGGACACTCTAAATTGGCCCTAGGTGTGAGTGTATGCATGTGTGTGCCTTGTGTGGAAGGTCGGGTGCCGGGCTGGCAACGCAACACCATAAAACTCCACTGTCAATTGTTCTGTGGACCATTGTTCCACTGTGGCGACCTCTAACTGGGAAAAGCTGAAATAAGAAGAAGATAAACTGGGAAAATGAAAAAAAAAGAAAGCAACTAAAGCTCTAACCAATTGTGTTCCTCTTCCCTAGAACTGCATTAATTACAATTCTGCCACAAAAATAACCAATACAATCTTTAGATGACTCATACCTCTGGCCAAATCTGGATGTTTGCTACTACCTTGAAAAGCTGCTATAACATAGCAAATAAATGCAGCAACACTGATTGTTTCTATGCATTTAAGTGAACTAAACTGAAATGCAATGCAAACTGCAAAACAATTTCAATTAGTAGATGTAGGTTCAAATTCAGAGAAAACACAGAAAAATTTAAAAAAAAATTGCCAGATCCACTCACAGATTTAACTATCTAGGCAACTTTAAGTGTAGTACAATAAATGTACTTAGGATGCAAAACAGAGTCAAAATACGACTTTTTTAAGCTTGTGTATAGGAGTACAGGTACCAGGACTCAGAGTAAGACAGAAACAGTTTACTAACATTGCCATCTTTTGAACATCACTGACATTTATAGTTGGCAGTCTCAGAATTCCCTGACCCGGCAACTTTCTGAGAGAATCTTTGTTTTTTCCTTGTGTTGAAATTTAGATATCAATATTGACTCTTCAATATAGTAGCATTTGTAACCGTTTTAAACTGTCTTTCATCTCCTGTAATATAACGTCTTTCACTGTGCATTTTGAAAAAAAAATGCATGTGATTCCTTCAAAATACTCAAAAACTGGAACCTTTAGCATGTACAACCTAGGTTCTATAGCTTTTTTTATCACCGTAGCTTACATTATTTTCATTTCTGCACACTTGCCAGATTTTAATTCCTAATCCTCTTTTTCTTCAAAATGGATAAACCCTTGGTGCAGCAATAATAATAAAATTTCTGTATTCTTAATTCTTTTCACCTTGGTTTTCCAACAACCAAGCAATGATCTTAAGCAGCTTGGTTTTCAATCACCTCCCCATGAGCAACTTTGCTGGAGATAAGCCTATACCATGAAATGGTGAATTTCTCCACACCAAATGATATACTTCCATTGCATTTTTATTGATTGTACCACCCTTTCCACTTGTCTATTATTCTGAGTGTAACAAGGATGAATAAATACCCATTCCTTTGCAAAATTCTGAATTTCTATCAGTGAGCCAGTTTGTTATCCATCTGGCAACATATGGATAGATGCCTAGTTGAGAGAGTTTATCTATTATACCCAAGTGGGAAATAGTATCGAAGGTAGGTGGTGTGCACTGTCTTCCCCTTATCCATGGCTTTGATGACTGTCTCAAAGATGTTGAACCAATTTAGCAGGCATGACCATTTTATTACTTACAAATCCTGCCCTACTATTCTACCCATTCTTTTTACCATTTCTTATCCCATTAGATTACACTCTAGTGTTGGTTCTTTCACCTATTTACTTCTCATGCATGCTGCTGCACTAAGTGTATGATTAATTTCCCTGCCTTTACTTTTTAATTTTAAAACTTTGTTAATTACCCTATAAAAACTGCACGGTTATATGCACTCTGTCTAAAGTGTTTACTGTTCAATGTTTTTAGAACCATTATAACTTTTTTGGAACTTTTCTCCCCAGACCTCCTCTAAAGAGAGTATATGCCATATCCTGTTGTACTTTCATGGTAAACAAATGCAAAATAAATAAATAAATAACATCCATATACTCTCTCCATCAGGACAAATATGACTGCCTACTGGCTCATGTAAGTGTGAGTAACCGGAGAATCTCGACCCAAAGGACATGCAGAAAGACATAGTACAGCTTTCTAAGCATGTATTAAATGCGAGTAAGACTCTAGCCCCAAATAGAATCCTACCGTCATCCAGAATGATGGCCAGATACAAAGAGAAGATATCTGGCTTTAACAATTTGCTAAATATTCAGTGTCCTTCTAAGGTTACCCAGTATATGTCACCTTAAGGCAAGATGATAGAAAACCCAACATGTTTTGTCAAGAACAGCCTGAGTCTTTCATTCCAACAGATTCCTCTCCCACCCTCAATTCTCCAGCCACTCCCCCTGCACCCTTACATTTAAACATAGCCAGCCCCTCCCACTTTAACCATTTCAAACACACTCACTTAAAAATCATTCATCTGCAACTTTTCGACAAATTAAGTATGTCCACCTAACAATCTACTGTTCTATTACAAACTTTTTCCACAACTTCTCCCTCTACTACACCTGCTTCCATAACTGCACCTCATCAAAAACTCCCAGGACAATATGGCATACCTAACATGGACAATATGGCATACATAACACTCTTCTTTCTACGCCTTCTAATTCTTCCTACATCATCATTCAAACAGCCCACTTTCACTACAAACATGACATCCTCTAGACACTATAAAGAACTAAGTATAATGCAATGTGACAATAATACTACACCTAAGCAACAAACAGACACAGAGTGTACCCTGGGCTCCTCCAGTTCCCCAACTTATACTTAAATTAGCACCTAACCTCTACTCAAGGAGAGACAAGATAAAGACAGAACCATGTCACTCATAAAGGTTGCAAATACTAAAGCTCACACTAAGACTAAGCCTTCTAACAAACATCCTGATTCTTTGCAGTCATACTGAACCCAACCCTGGGTCTTCCATGACTAATTCATCCCCTCAGATATCCCTGCACACACCCAATCCAATGAATGCACCTTTAGATCTCAATGCAGGAAGCCTCCTTAATAAATTAGAGCAAAATCGAAGGATGTCTAATAAGCCACAACCTAGACATTTTAGCAAAAATTGAATCCTGGTTAAAAGAAGTGTGAGGAAATGTTTCTTAACAATCAAAACAATATTAGGAACTTTTTCAACTAGGAATTAAAATTACTTAATTCTGCTTTTTAAAAGTGTAATTAGGCCAGTTATGATATATGGAACAGGCTTTTGTATATATATATATATATATATATATATATATATATATAGCAAATCTCACATAATTGTACTAGAAAATCTGGGATTAACGAACATCAGATATGAAGATATTAATATTAATTTACTTTTACAATGGCTTAGCAAGCACAAACTGATCCTAAACAGCAATAAAAGCAAAGTCATGATTTTTGGAACTAGGAGAATTTATTTATTTATTTATTTATTTATTGACATTTGCTGACTGGGAAAGTCTACATGGTCAGAAATCCATTTTCAGTGGAGGCCCAGTGAGAAAAGCTCCACAATGAGTAAAATAATATCAGATTACAGTAGATAGGTAGTTATACAAAGTCAAAAAGAAAGACTTTAAACTATATAAACAATATAGACAACAATTATCACATCATAGCAAACCTTTTTACAAATACTGTAGAACCTTCTATTTAACAAAGAGGTGAAGGTAAAGACATTTTGTAGAAAAAAATTATATTTAATTCAATTTAAATTTAAAATAAATTTAAATATGTTGCATTAAAAACTGTGTTATACATTAATACCCACTCCCTAGTTTTCCCACCAGGGAATGAGTTAGGGAGAAATAGTAAGTGGATTGGTTATAACTTTGAATAGAGGGAGTAATAAGGTGAAGATTATGGGGATCTGGTATTAAGGGAGCAAGGCCATGTGGGGTTGTTAAGGTAGTAACTTTTTAGTGAGGATTTAAAAGCAATAAGGGAATCTAACAAAGTAATAGATGTTGGGAGAGCACTCCATAACGTAGCTATGGAATAGGAGTATAGGCTTTATCCTGCTCTCTTCTTTGGTTTTGATATGATCAGAAGTTGTTTATTTGTGGACTGTAGATTTCTAGAGGGGGTGTAGGGTTGATGGGTTGACATTAGAGCAGGGCATTTCTCTGGGTTCTATACTAGCTTGCGAGTCAGAGTTAGTTATGTGTAACTAAGGTATTGGGAGAATTCATACCAGTTAAGCATTTTCACAGCTTGGCAATGATGGATACAATGTTGCAAGCTGGAGGCAAATGTTGCATTTTGTAGTAGCAGCATTGTAGTTTATTAAAGAGGGAGGAGTGAAGGTTTCTGAAGATGGGAGTACAATAAAAGAGGGAGGAGTGAAGGTTTTTGAAGATGGGAGTACAATGAAAGAGGGAGGGAAGTAGTAAAGACTTGGCCAACTTGATTTTTGTGGCTCCATCCATGTACTTTTGATGCCTGTAGAGTTTATCTAGTTTAAAGTGAATTATTTTTATAGCGTTAAGAATATGTTGCACATAGGACAGTTTACTGTCTATTGTTATACCAAGTAGTTTTGCAGAATGAACAACCTGAATTTCTGTTTAAGCTTGGGAGTAAATTCTAAAGTCTTGTGGGGTTGGTATGGCAGAGAAAAGTAGTAGTTTAGTTTTTTGGTATTTATAAGTAATTGAGAGTCAATAAGCCAGGTTTCTATGGATTTGAATTCTTTTTGGGTTATCTTTAGGAAGTCTTGAAAGTTGTTGGAGGAGGATATGATTGTAGAGTCATCTGCATATTGGAGAAGTGTGGTTTGAGAGGACACTAGATGTAAATTGTTTATGAAAATATTAAAGAGCTGGGGTCTGAGGATGGACCCTTGGGGTACTCCTATTTTATTTAGCAAATAGGTAGATTGTTTGCTCCGCCATTTCACTGATTGTTGTCTGTTGTGTAAGTAGTTAGCAAACCAGGACAGCATATGTAGGGAGCAGCCTATTTCTGAGCGTTGTTGAAGTAGTTTGGTATGTGGCACTGTGTCAAGTGCCTTGGATAAGTCCAACAGGACTACTGAAGTTATTAAACCTGCATCGAAAGCCTTGTTCATGGTGTCTGTGAAGGAGAGGAGGGCAGTGGTGGTGCTATGGAATGGGTGAAAAACACATTGTGTTGGGGCGAGGAGGTTGTTGTCTATGAGGTGATTGAGTAGTTGACTATGTATACGCTTTTCTAATATTTTGGGGAGAGGAGAAAGAAAGAAGAAGAGATTGCTCTAGAGTTCGTAAGGTCATTTGTATTTCCACCTTTATGGAGTGGAGTTATAATGGAATTTTTCCAGATTTATGGGATAGTTCCTTCAGAGATGGATCAGGTTATTAGAATACTGATGTGGTATGCTATTGCATTAACAGAGATTTTCAAGTATTCTGGGGGAGGTTGTCATCGGATAGGGAACAGGGTTTCAGTTTTTTTTTTTTAAAGTTTTAGAATTAGAAAGGTGGGAACAGGTTTAAAGGAAAAACTATGGGTTTCTGGTATTGCTTTAGTGGTAGTTTCATGGGATGCAAGATGATTGGAAGAAGTTTGTATGGTTGCTTGTCTGATGTTTGTATTATTGGTAGTGTATGGATATGAGTTTGTAGGGGGTTCAGGAAGGAGTTTAAGGATGGTATCAATAAAGTGGGAGTTGAAAGTGTGGACTATATGTTGTGGGGTCATGTCAGGGGATGGAGATGGATTTTGAGTGCATCTGGGATTTAAGAGAGAGGACACAGATTTTCAAAAATTCTTGGGGTTGTTTTTATGGGTGGATAGTTGTTTTGAGACATTTTGTTTTGTCATTGACTATTTTTTTGACTTGGTTCCTGAGTTGTTTAAAGTTATATTCACTTGTCAGTGTCGTGTTACTGCACCAGACTTTCCAGGCTCTATCCCTAGCTAAAAGTAGTGGTTTTGTAGGTTTAGTTAACCATGGGGAATGGCTAATTTTGATTCTTTTTGTTTGTGTAGGGGCAAGAGAGTTAAGGCTATTCAGAAAGACTTTGTTAAAATGCTTAACAGCTTCATTGAGTTATAAAGAATGTAGAGGGCTCCAGTTATGGGCTTTTAGAATGGTGTTAAATATTGATGGGTTGATTTTAGTGAGGTTTTTGGCTGTTTTGTAGATATGGGGTTTTGGTACTTGGGTTTGGGTTCTATATGTGAAAGTAGGTAGATGATCACTCAGGGAGTCAGGAAGGGAGCCTGAGTTATTGAATTTGTGTGGATGTGATAAAAGAATCTAGTTGAGGGTTGCTTCAGGTTGTTTATTTTGTACTCTGATGGGGCATGTGATAAGTTGTGTGTATGTGTAGAGATTATTGCTATTTGTTGGGGAGTTTAATTCTAGGTTTTGCCAATTTATGTTTTTATCCCCTAGTATTATAGTTTTGGATGATATATTGTGTGTTGTCCAGGACAGGAAATCTTCAAACGTGGGGATATTTTTACCCAGTGGAATATATATGGAAGTGATGCAAATTTGTTTACTGTCATTTATTTGTTGTACTGCTATGACTGTTTCCAGATTGTTAAAGAATGGTATGGTTTTTGGGAAAGGTGTAATAGTTAATGAGTTGCGGCAGCCTACTGCTACCCCACCACTTTTCTTTAGAAGCCTGTATTTTCGCAGTATATTGTAATCTGCTGGGACTATTTCTATGTCTGATTTATGCGGCTTGAGCCAGGTCTTTGTGATGGCTATGATGTCTGGGGAGTATTGCTCTAGCCAGGTATGAAATTCTGTGAGATTATTACAAATGCTACGTATATTTATTGTTGCCAAAAACAGATTTCTAGTGGAGCATGATATATTTGGGGTTGTGGTGGGTCTTATGTTAGAAGGTAACGGGAGGGAAAGACCAGGCTTGGAGTGAATATCACCACTTTGAGATACCAGTGAGTGACATATTATGAGGGATGGGTAGTAACTTTTGAGATAGAATTTTGGAAGGTTGAGAGGAAAAGGTTTTGTTAGCAATGGAGAGAACTTTGAGTTTAATGGTGCATGCATGATCACAATTTAATGGGGATGATGAGATGTTAGAATAATTAACTTTGTTGTGATGTGTTATTGTGGGAAGAGTGAGACTTTTTAGTTTGAAGGGATAGTTTAAGTCCTGTTATATGTTATGAAGAGAGATAAGTTTGGTCAATGTGAGGAGGACTCTGCTAAGAAAAATGAAAATTAGAGGAAGTTTTACAGATATTTGCATTTGCTTTAAAAATTATTATTTTTTTTTTAATTACGGAAAAAAAATAATAGAATTAATCAAGGGCTCACAATTAACAATTTTGTCCAGAGGATAAAATATACTTTCTGTATCTTTTGAAAATAACACTGATCCTGAGGTTGCTTGGTTCAGTTAAAGAGCACCACAGGCCATAAGTTCCAGCTTAGGGGGGATCCAGGGAAAAGTAATTTAAAAGAGGGAGTTTCTGTATCTTTTGAAAATAAAACCAATCCCGAGGTTGCCCGGTTAGTTAAACAGCACTGCAGGCCAGTAGTTCCAGCTTAGGGGGATCCAGGGAAAAGTAATTTAAAAGAGGGAGTTTCTGTATTTTTTGAATATAACTCCATTGTGCCTAAATAATGGCAGGTATGCTATATAAAGAACCTTTTGAAACAATTTCATATTTCAGAATAGCAATTAGAATATTGGTAACACTGTGCAATTCCTGTAATAAAATGCAAAGCTGACGAACACAACTCCAAATAAAAAAGTAATATAATGCCAAATTTTGCTTTCTGGAATTATATTATTATTATTTTTTACTTTTGTTGACTAGGTTAGTCCCACTAGGCTAGTAGCCTCTTTTCAGGGGAGACCCGAGGGGGTATTGATACTACTAAAAGAAATTTGGCCCGGGCATTGGGGAACTTATTCAAGAGGAAGTGATGTCATTTTTTAATCAACTGATTAACTGATTTTAGTGACTCAAAATATATTTAAGAGCTTGGAAAATGTTGGTTGATGTTATTCTGAAGAAGTCTGTGTGATTAGACAAAAGCACTAAATAACAAACTTCACTTTTTCTACATGTTCAGCCTCGAGTGATTTGGGAATGCCATTTTAGAAGTCTTGGTGTGATTTTCACAAATGTTATCAGGCATATTTTCTTTTCCTTTCCCTTTTCAAATTTTACCTTCTGCTTGCTATTTTGTCAGAGACTTTTCTGTAAAATACTCTCCCTGCTTGTGCTCTGGTGATTAAAAATTCTACATATTTTATTCCTGATGGCTGATTTAGCATGTTTTAATCAAACCATACATTGGTAAATTCACACCACCATTTTAAAACCTCACTTATTTTTTCATTTACTATCCTGCTGCCTGTAATATGAGAAACCATGCTTCCTCATGCCCTTGCTAGGTTACCTCATGTCACGTTTATTGTACTCAGTTTTATGTACATTTGACCTTCAGCTGATATCTTATGGCTATTAATTTTTGGTTTCATTTTATTTTGTTCTGGTAGCCTGAGGACAGTAAAGGCAAAGAAAAAGTAACTAACATGCCTAATATATTGTATATAAAACACATCCTTGTCTGTGTTGTAAGTGAGATGTGGCTGCATTGCAAGGATAGTGCTGTCTCCAAACCTGGATTCAATATTTCTATGCCTTCAGACCAGAGGGATGCTGCAGAGGCACCTTCATATTTGTTAGAGAGAATATCACCTCTAGTCAAATCCCCTCACATGACTAATATCAAGTTTATGCAATACTTATCAGTTTACAACCTGCTGTAGGACACCAGCCATGTACCTATGAAGTTATAACCTACTATAGGACACCATCCATGTACTTATCAATGTATTATCCGCTGCAGGACACCATCCATGTACCTATCAATTTATAACCTGCTGTAGGACACCATCCATGTACTGATCAGTTTATAACCTCTTGTAGGACACCATCCATGTACATATCAATTTATAACCTGCTGTAGGACACCATCCATGTACCTATTAATTTATTACCTACTGTAGGGCACCGTCTATGTACTTATCAATTTATAACCTACTTTAGGATACCATCCATGTCCCCAGTATACCATGGCAGATTCCTAAATAGACTTACTGAACTACCTTTATCAATAATATCTTCATATTTGATGACTTCAGTTATAATTAGTGCACCTATACCTCTAAAGCTGGGCATGCCCAAAGATTCCTAGACCTAGTAAACAATAACTTTTTAGAGAAATAGTTAACTAGTTACCCAGCTCATTATAGACTGAAGCATTGTAGATGTGGCCCTCAGCAACACTGCCGCCTAGTCTATCAAGATTTTTTTCCCCAAAGACCTTTATTGAACTATCACTTGTGACATAGGCAGTATCACCATCCATACCTCTCAATTGTCCAGATTTTCAGAGAATGGCCATATTTTCTGTTCTTCATAATGTGTAGTTTTCTGTCAAACCACTGGGGATTGAAGTCACTAAATGTCAGATATTTGAGTTTCAGACTTCATATCCTTCAGAAAATGCATACTAACACAAAACCTGTTGTTCTAGCAATTTTCTAGTTTAGAACAGCAATAATTAAAATCTGTTTCTATTTTTGAGCATTTACCTTCCCATTATTTTTTGGCTTTTGTCCAGATTTCAATTCAAGTAAAAACAAACAGTCCTGGATAGAGAGCCTCTTCAGAAGTAATATTTATAGAACTAAAGAAACAGATGAGGCTCACCATGGCCGATAAAAAACACTTTATTCAAATGCAGTATAGTTAGCGCTTTCACGTTTTAACAACGCTTCTTCAGACTTCAAAATAGTTCATAACAAAACCAGTAGTTTATAAATGAATTTAAAATCAAGTCAGCCAATAAGGATTGCTAAACAATTAATTTATCAAACATATTAAAGCAACAGATCACAGTATAATCACATATATTCTTAAAAAAAGGTTACTACATAAATAGATAGATAAAAATCATTATGCAGATTAGTAAAATAGCTAAATATATCATATCTTTAAAAGACTAAAAAGCTATACAGTACTAATGTATATATAAACTAGTGTTTATAGGGGCGTGATATTAAGAAGGGCTTAAGTGTAGCCCTTTCATGTAACCCATGCCCTTTATTTCCCTGTAGCTTAATGATCCATCTATTTTCGCATTCTTCTGTGTAGTTCTTTATGTTGCCTAGTCTATTCGTTCTATAAACTAACTGCAGTACATTAAACTTAAAGGTATGCGTTATCCCTGTATTCAAAACATGTCTGGCCAAAGCATTATGTTCATCTTCCCTATTAATGGCATATATATGCTCCCTCACACGTTCTCTAATGCTTCTATTTGTTTTACCAACATAGAAGCAGGAGCATAGTTGACATACTGACAAATACACTAGATCCCTGGATTTACAGTCAGCATAAAAGTTGAAAGTGTGTTCAATACGTGTGTCAAGATGTACAAATATATTTTTACCAGACATGTAGTTGCATTGATTACAGCCTCTACAGCTATTTTACTAATCTGCATAATGATTTTTATCTATTTATGTAGTAACCTTATCTATGTAGTAACCTTTTTTTAAGAATATATGTGACTATACTGTGATCTGTTGCTTTAATATGTTTGATAAATTAATTGTTTAGCAATCCTTATTGGCTGACTTGATTTTAAATTAATTTATAAACAACTGGTTTTGTTATGAACTATTTTTGAGTCTGAAGAAGCGTTGTTAAACGTGGAAAAGTTTAATATACTGCAGTTTGATAAAAGTGGTTTTTATCGGTTAGTGGTGTGTCTCTGATTCATTTGTTTCTTTTTTCTTGCAACAAAAAGAGTAAAGTAAAATGGCATATTCACATCCCCAATTATTCTCACACATTTAATTATCCCAAATCAAACTAACCCCTCAATGGTAAATAATTCACAATTCAGGATTTTCAGCATATAAACATACTTAAATTTATCTAACTTTCTCTACAATGTCACCTCTTATTTAAAATCACTCAATTTCCATCAAAACTCTAAAACATAATAAAATACATTACAATATCACATAAAAAGGGTATAAATCAAATAAATAAAACAAAACAAAAACAAAAACAAAAAAAACCACTAACTAAAAAAAAAAAAGAAGTAAATAATAAAAAAAAAAAAAAAAAAAAAAAAAAAAAAAATGAAACATAAATCAGCAAGGAAAAGAGCACACATCAGAATTAACCAAAAAAATCATCAAAAGGCAAATCCTTCTTTAAATAAGTTAAGGGAACCGAGAAAAGAACAGAAGAACTAAAGAGACACCCTGCAATAACTGACAATAATATAACACATTACTCACTTGACCCAGACAATTAGATATATTACTTAGCAGAGAGATTTATTAATTAAATTAGTTAGAACAAGACATTGAAATTGTAAAGCAAAGGAAAAAATCCACTTCTAAATCATTAAAATAGCATAACATTTTGTGCTTCCTAAAAACAGAAAACTAAAAAACACGCCTTCATATTTAAATGATCTCCACCCACCAACAACAACCACACTTGTTTAACTTACGTTTAGCCACAGCATCTGCCTTTGAGGTTTGGAAAACAGCTGCCTCTGTACAAAGTGGGAGTGGGGGTGGGGGGTGGGGTCCTACCACAGGCCCTGCCCTAAGAACTGCCAACTCAGTAACCAAACTAGGCTTATTTGAAAGTATTGTATCTATCTGCATATTGTGCCAGGGATGACTGGGGGCAAGAAGTATAGCCTGGATTAGTAAAGATATTAAAAAGAAACTGGCCAAGAATAGAGCCTCGGGGGGCACCCATTTTAACTGGACGAGAAGGGGAGAGAGCAGAAAGACATCTCACTGATTGCAGTCGATCAGTTAGCTGGAAAACCAGGCAACAATAGAACTGGAGAAGTTCAGGTTAGTCAGTTTAGTCAGTAGAAGTGAGTGAAACAGTATCAAAGGCTTTTGAAAGGTCTAAGAAAAGGTAAGAGATGAGTTTTTCATCATCTCTGGGCAGATAAATAGTTTTAAGGAAGGATGTGAGGTCAGTAGTAGTATTATGTTTAGGACAAAAGCCGTGTCGTGTGGGTGTGAGCAGGTAGTCCTGTAGTAGCTATTGCATGACTTGCTTATGTATGCTTATTTCCAGTACTTTTGAGAGTGGGTATAGGATAGCAATGGGCCTAAAGTTAGTGATTTCTGTGGAGTTGCCTCCTTTATGTATAGGTAGAGTGTAGAATTATTTCCATATAGAAGGCACCTTTGACTCAGAGATAGAGCGATTTATCAAGATAAATACTGGGAGAGCAAGTGAGTCAGCTGCTAACTATAGGAAATTGGAAGGAATATTGTCAGCAGATGTCGAACAGGGTTTTAGTTTGGAGGCTAAAGATTTAATGTAGCTAGTAGGGACAGATCTAAGAGAAAAAGTATTAGAAGAGTTTGAAGTAGGAGAGGGTTCAGAGGAGTTGGTAGTCCAGTTAATTTTACTGTTAGTAGAAGAACGATCAGAGGTAATCATCTTAGATATGGATTCGAAAAAATAGATGTTAAAGATGGTAGCAGTTTCTTCAGGTATTTTGTTAGGGCAGGATTGGGAGAAGAAGGGTTCCCTTCTTTAGTTAAGTTATGAAACTGAGAAAGAACACCCTGCAATACATGTAACTAATCCAACATGACATTACTCAATCTGACCCTAAAAATTAGCTGACATACTTACAGCCAGATTTAGTGTAAGGCCGTGGTGGTGCATCGGTTAGCATTGTTGCCTCACAGCAAGAGGTTCTCCCATTTGATTCTAGGCTGGAGCACCTTCTGTGTGGAGTCTGCATGCCCTCACCCCAGTCGAGTAACGTTTAAAGACATGTGGGTAGGTGCGTGCATGAATGGGTGTGCCTTCTTTGAAGGTTGGGCATCGGGCTGGCAACTCGGCATTGTAAAAATCCACTGCCAATCATTAGCAGACCAGAATTCCACTGTGGCGACCCCTAACCAGGAAAAGCCGAAAGACAAACAACTTACAGCTAGATTTAGTAATAATTTTACTCCCGAAACAAGACACTGAAATTGCACAAGCCCTTAAATCCACTTCTAAATCATTATGGAGCATGCCCATGCTGTGCTTTCTAAAACAGGGAAAAAAACACCACTTCCATGGGCCTGGATAATTTAACTGTCTGCCTAATTAATATTGACATTCAAGGCCTCACTGCAACTCCCCTCACCACCACCAATAACCACACTTGTTTAACTTAAGTTTGATCACAGCATCTGCCCTTGAGGTTTGGAAAACAGCTGCCTCTGTACAAAGTGGGGAGGGGTGGGGGATCCTACCACAGTCCCTGCCCTAAGAATTGCCAACGCAACAGCCAAACTAGGCTTATTTGAAAGTATTGTATCTAACCTCTTAAAACTATGACATTAAACATCTCATACAATTGGACCCAATATAATTTAGTTTTTTGAGAGGTCATGTCTCATCAGCTGAGAACACTTCTTTGAGAAGGTTCAAGAGGCAGTAGACAGTGGTCATTCAGTCCACATGGTTTATCTGGATCTAACCAAATCCTTTGACATTGTATTCCATGAAGGTAGATACTTACATGCTAAAATGGATTGCAAATGGGCTGAAGTATGGAATTCGCACAATTAATGTGGCAGGTACTAGAAGTAAGGAAGTAACCACTGGAGTACCACATGCCTCAGTAATGGGACCTCTTCTTTTCAGTATATACACTTCTGATCTCCATACAACAAACCTTGACATATTGCTAATCAAATTCATCGAAGACTGTAAGCTGGTAGTTTCTTCCAATAATACAGATGTGTGTAAGCAAGAACTATTCCAACAAACCAATGGTGCACATAGAAAGGACTCAAAATACATGCATAAAAATGCAACATTGTCACCTTTGAGAAATACCCCACATCTAAAACTGACAGCACAGCCAATACCCAACTCCACACAATTGTCAGGGATCTCAGTTTTTGGGTTGACAATTTCATCACCCTTCACCATCATATTGCAACTTAAGTTAAGAATTTCTTCTGTTTAGCTAAACTGATTTCCAGTTATCTCATCTCAGTCAAAAGATGTTATTATCCCTCTGTACTTGTCCTAATTAGACCAGTTACTGAATACAGCACCTCTTTGACATGTAACTAGCCAAACATATCATGCAGCAAAAAGCACCCCAATGTTTCTTCCAAAAAGGATTATTACCTTAAAAACCCTTAGCTATCAAGACAGACTAGAATATCTGCCTTATACTGTGCCTCACAGCCCCCAATATGTAGAATAACGCCTGACATTCCATTCCAAAGACCCACATCCTAATGGATCTCATATACCTTCAGAAGTTGAATGCCTACACCCAAACACAAACGAAGGATATGAACTTCCACCAATATATAATTAAAGTACACTAGAGGAACATAGTCATTAGCCAATGGATGCTCCAAGTCTGGAAAAAAACTGACCCTGCAAGTTAAACAGAGTGTCACTCCTTGCCTTCTTCATGACTAAGCTTGGTGATTGTATGGGTACCCATGGGTTCGTTCCTGGACTGAAATATGGTTCCCACCTAGGAGTTGGGGGGGGGGTACATCATGAGGGTGTCATTTGGTAAGGCATACTTGTTCTTTAGGGAACATGAGAAGTTTTCAATAGTGATTTGTCTGATGGATAACACCATGAAGGAAATATCACTAAAAGCTTTCAGCAGTCATTGCCTTTTCACTTCTCTCCACTAGTGTGAACTGTGGTCTTTGTATACATAAGTTGGTGGGGGTGGGGGGTGCTTCTCCAGCAAAAGGGGGGGGGGGTCAGGGAGGGCTTTCTTCCATGCATAAAAAAGGCTTATTCTATTGTTCACGTAAAGTGTCTTTCAGAGATATTTTTCCAAATGTCAGAGAAACATCATTTGATTTATAATCATACATACTTGTCTAGTAGTTCATATGATAATTAAAAAGCAAATAAAAGTATTCATCATTGTTTACATGCTTAATATAAGCAACTGCTTCTTTCTGATTCTGTCTCCATATAAGATCTGAATGCATTTATTTTTCCTTCTCTTTTAGCTGTTAAAACAAAATATGTGAAAGTCGAATGATATGTGATAGTCAAAGTTCCAGATGAAAAAGACAGTGAGACACCTGTCCCGTCTGCCTGATATGAAAGAAATGCACTGCAGTCCTCTACTCTCATATTCTGTGGCATTATTCCAGAGA
>NC_056749.1:562014720-562176969 GCF_019279795.1 Protopterus annectens
TGTCTGTGTTTTAATATTTACAGATTTGTTAGAATAGACTTATGTTCTGCCATGCTATTACTTGCTAAAAGACTTATGTTATCTTTTGATTATATCTTTGCACCTTTTGAAATAATTATTAATTTTTCTGGAGATTTTCTCCTCGGTTCTCCAGTGAAAATGAACCCCTGGCTCAGCTAGACTATCCCGGTTAACAAATGTCAATAAATAAATAAATGTTTTCTTAAAGAAGAGCCACACCCACAGACTACAAAAAAATGTTTATTTCATAGGTTCATACTAGGCTATCTGCCCTGGGGCAATTATAAGCCTAGCCCGATTCTGTATGGCTTACGCCACCCCTTGATTTGAGTATACTGTGCCCTTTTTAAGGTTTAGTTTACTGTGCCTCTGTCTAATAGTGACACGGGAGTAATCCTGGGACAAGCCTACGATCCCCCATCCACCTATCGAGATTCTTCTTGACGAGATTCAGTGAGGTGCTCTTCCTCACATGAACTGGAATTCTATTCCAGAGCGAAGGGAGCCTCTGGGTTATGAACCTGTCCCTCCAGCAAGTTCTATTTATTTCTGTGTTGAGGTTCAAGTCCCTCGAGCATGTGGCTCTAAGGGATTTAGATTTACTGAGGTGGAGCATGTCCATTAATTCTGGATTTGACATAGCTTTGTATGTCAGGCATAGATCGCCTCGAATTAGGCTATATGCAACTGAGTAGAGCTGGAGTTTTTTTAACCGAGCAGCATATGGCATCTGTTTGAGACCCTTGATCCTCTTGGTGAGATACTTTTGGGGTCTTTCTAATTGCTGCAGGTGTCGGGTAAGGTACATCCCAAAAGGGGCATTGTATTCTATGATGGGCCTGATGAGGGATGAATAAAGGGGCACGATTACCTCTCTTGATCTAGATGTGAAACCCTTCGTGATGAGGTGGGCTATGTAGAAGGTCTTTCTAACCACTTTGGCAATGTGGTTTTCAAAGGAGAGATTACTATTAACTTGGGTCCCCAGGTCCCTAATAACTTTCTCTGTACTTAATGGGTTTCCGCCTATGTGGTAATTTGTGGGCACATTGCTTTTGCCAAAGGGTATGACTATACATTTTTTGGCATTTAGCTTTAAACCATTGCGCTGGCACCAGTTATCTGTCTCTGTGAGACCTTTTTGAAGGATGTTTGTGTCAGTTGGAGAGTTGATTATGGTGCCAAGTTTGCAGTCGTCTGTGAACTTGGTGAGCCATAGTCCTCCCACGTTTGCCTGTACCTCGGAAAAGTATATACCGAACAAGAGTGGTCCCAGGACAGAACCCTGTGGGACGCCACTTGTGACCGGTTTTGAGTCTGACATGGCTCCAGCAACTCTCACTCTGTGGGTTCTGTCTTTGAGCCAGTTTGAGACCCATCTTGTGACATTTCATCATGTACTGATCTTTCCTGCATTTTAACACCACTTTTGGACTCTGCATACTTTTTTATATTTTTAAATGTAATTTCAGAGTCTGGCATCTTGATTTTTTAGTGTACCTCTAGGCATCCCACAATGCAGTGTTTGGCTTTAAAATATTACATCATAGCCCTAAGCCCCTGTCAATGCATTGACTTTATATGTATATTCACATAGACCCTGCTTTCTTCTAGTCAGTCAGATTTATTTACCATTTCTTGCTTTTCCTGACAAACAGGGATAATCCCACATAACAGTATTCTCCATGCTTGTTATTTTTTTTCTTTCTAAAGTGGCCAATTTTGCATTCCTTTGTTACATGCATTGTTACCTGAGTTGTAGTCCTTAAACTCATCTCCCATTCCCCTAACACCTCTCCTTCATATCTGTCAAAGCAGCAAAGGTAATTTGAGCTGTTTGCTGCTGTGATTAATAGCTCACAGCAGGAAAGGGGAGCAACTACAGACCCTGGGAATTATCACCCAATTAGCCTGATGAGGCTGATATGTAAAGCTATGGAGCGCATCATCATGGACCTGATTAACAAAGATATAGGAAATCTCCAAACTCTAGACCCCACACAATTTGGCTTTGTAAAAGGGAGTTCATGCCTGCTCAACCTGGTTGACTTCTTTGAGTCAGTCACCAGGGCTATGGATGAAGGTAAGGCCTACCTTGATCCGGCCAAGGCCTTTGATATCATTCCTCACTCAGTAATTATTGATAAACTCTCCAAACTAGGCATCAACCCCTATATCACTAGGTGGGTTGCAAATTGGCTCACAGATAGAACATAGTGTGAAAGTAGCAGACTCCAAGTGAGACTGCCGACCGTCAAGAGTTGAGTCCCACAGGGATAGATCCTGGGTCCTCTCCTATTCGGCATCTACTTCTCAGAAGTCCAAGCCAACACAAAGGGACTCTAGCTGACCAAGTTCACAGATGACTGCAAGCTGGGAGCCATTATTAACTCCTCAAATGATGCAGACATCCTACACAAAGGCCTCACTGAGACCAATGACTGGTGTTGAAACCATGGCCTTAAGCTTTACGGCAAAAAATATGTTGTCATCCCCTTTGGTAAAAACTCAGTTCCTACTAATTACCACATTGATGGGAGCCCACCGAATATTGAAGGTGTTATAAGAGATCTAGGGATGCAGGTTGACAGCAACCTTTCCTTCGACCATCACATTGCCACTGTGGTCAGCAAGGGTTTTGCATCCAGGAAGAAAGAGGTCATCATCCCTCTCTACTCTTCCCTCATTAGCCCAATCATTGAGTATAATGCCCCATTTGCCATGTACCTCACTAGACACCTGCAACAGCTGGAGAGGCCACAGGAGTACCTCATGAAGAGGATCCTAGGCATTAAACACATCCTACATGGACAGACTCAAAAGATTCCAGCTATTCTCTGTTTCATATTGCCTTCATCTTCTTGACTTACAAAGCCATGTCTGACCCAGCTCTGTTAGAAATGCTACATCTAAAGAAATCCCAATCCCTCTATACTACACACTCCAGAGGCCTCAACCTCATTACCACAATCAACAGAACATGCTGGAGGGGCAGGTTCCTCACACAGAGACTGCCCATGCTCTGGAACAGACTTCCCATACATGTCAAGCAGAGCACCTTGCTGTCCCTCTTCAGGAGAAATCTTGATGAGTGGATGGGTAATAGAAAGTTCACCCTGGGGATCACCCCAGTGGTTCTACTTGATAAAGGCACTGAGAACTAATGTCGGGCGACATGATGCCAGGGCACTTCTATGGCCTAGGCTTGTAAAGGCTTCAGGGCCATTAGCCTAGTACACACCTGTGAGCAAGGTTCATGTACTGTTGCCTTGTATTATCCACCTGTTTACAGTAGGATATTATTTTTGCTGCAGCATAGCTTCTTTCTCTCCTCAAACTTTAATCCTTACTACCTACTGATTAGTAACACATTGTTTAGAAAACCTTCCAACTTCATTTTTCCAGGAATCCTGAGAAAGTAAAATTCTTAAATAATTGTATCACAAAGGCTGCAAAAAATAAATCATTTTGTTTTCATATAGCACTGTGATACACTTAAAACAAGACTTTTTGCATCAATATGCATTTTTTAAACAGTATTACTGCAATTGTAAACTATCACATTATTGACTTAACAGTAATCATCATTGATTACCTGAGAAGTTCTGAAGAACAGGTCAAAGGTAAAATTAAAAATATCATGAGCATTCTGTAAAATCAGGGACATTTGAGATGTATGGTCTTGGGCCATTTACATCTTATTGTACTGTTGTCTGTATTTGATCCCTGTAATTTGCCTCTTGCAAGTGCAGGATTTATCCAAGTTGTCTGCAGTAATTTTCTTAATTTGAAGAACAATACAAAAAATGTCAGAAAAGGTAAAAAAATAATAATCTGTGTAATATTGGGAGGGTGTGATGAGGAGGCACTGTGGGATGTGTATGAGAGAGGAGCAGAGGGAAACATGGGGTCAGGTGTCAAGAAACCCTTTGTTTAAGGCACCATTTCATGTTCACTTGTCTGACTTTTTGTCAAGTAAGATCTTTGTGTTGCTGTGGAGGTTATGCTGCCTTTTCTATAAGAAAATGTTATTAAAGGTTCTTCATACTTCTCTAGCAGTGTTTCTACTTACGATTTGGGTTGCACATATGCAACATTGACACTGCTGGACATTTCACTGTGATGATTGGTAGCGTGTTGGCTGGTGGGCCAAAGGCATTATTGATTCCTTAGACTTTCAGTGCACAGTGCATATTGAGCTAAAATAATCTGCAAGTTAAGTAGAACAACTAAATCTACAAGCTCTTTTCACAAAGCAGAAAAATGTACTACAATAATGCTATTTTAATCCCATGATAGTGATGGCTTAACTGCATTCTTCATCAATGATTCTAACCGGCTAGGCTTTTAATTTGTGTTGTGCCTTTGTTAATTTTGTAAATGTATGCACATGCTTTCTGCTGTTTGTTTACACCTCCATTAGCACCTTCATGATCCATTGTGTGTCTCTGTGGTATAACACTGAGTGTATTAATCATTTGGTATAACCATTTACTTAGTTGGGTCATGGACTAAACCACTGCTGCTGTATTTGTATAAACTAGTGCCTGTTACAGGTTTTTGTTACTGGTCTAATTTAGGTGTTCTTAATGTTTTGTACATTTTATGGATTATATTTCACTGTAATAATGCAATACTGAGGTAACTCTGTTTAGCTGCTTATGGCACCTTCTTTAGTATTTTGAGCTTGATTTATTATAGGCCCTATATAAAATAAATATAACACACACACACACACACACACACACACACACACACATACACATGTATAATATTTGATGTTCTTCGTGTTTCACTGTTGCAGTCATTACATTTGGGTAATCTGCTGGCAGGTTGCTCTCAGTCAGCCTGATTAACAAAGTCTTGGGTCCTGCATCAGTTGCTGTCCCTTCTTCCATGACGTCAAGTCGTCAGGGTTATAAAACATGAAGCCGACGCCATTACAGCAGTCTTTCTTGCCATGCGGTGCCCGAAGCAGAAGCAGTTTGCAAGTGCCGGTCAGCCGACTCCTGAAATTTTCGTTTTCGAGTTTCTGAACCGAAGTCTTCAACTTAAAGCTAAGTACCCCATTGGGGAAACTTTATCTTGCTCCTTACAGATGTCAGTAAAAGTTAATAATTGCATTACTTGTGGAAAGCAAATATCTCATAAAGATTTTCATTTGTACTGTATTCCTTGCCTAGGCCCTGACCACAACGTATGTTGCTGTCGGTTCTGTGCTTTATTTAATCAGCGCACTATCCGTCGTCGGTACTTTTTTGCCTCTAAATATTTCAGTTCTCAGTTTAATTATCCAGAAATGACGTCAGTTAGCCAACCAACTACCGGAATTCCGAAAAAAACGCAAAGAAAAAGACAGAGACAGGCCGTCGAGGTCCAAAATTGCCGCCGACGCTTCTCCTAAGCCAGTCGCCAGTTCGCCGGTACTCAGTCAGGTGCTTTCGCAGCCCTTGGTATCTGCTACTTCTGACTGGCAGGCCTCTGCTGAGACCCATTCGGAGTCCGGTATGCCGCGAGATGCTTCTCCTATGGAACCCGCGGATGTCTCTACCTTGGATGGGTCCGGAACCACTATGCAGGCACCAGCTTCTGAGGGTGTATTCAGGGCTACAGACTTGCATATTAAACCGAATCCACCTTCTATTCTAAGGCCTAAATCTTGATCTATGTCTAAAAAACCGACGCCCAGGCCACATGTTCAGGCCCCTATGCCTAAAAAACAAATGATCAAAATGGCTCAAGATCTTATTACTCTAATCAGGGGTAGTAACCCCCCCCCCTTCTAAGAGGCTTAGGACTGAGCTTGATTATGATTCTTCTGATCAGGACATTGTTTCTTCTAATTCTTCCAATGACCTAGAATTGTCCATACCTACTTATGAGGATTGTGATGCAGAGGATTCCATTCCCTCTGCTTCTCCCCTGAGGACTTTTCTTTTGGGGAAACTTTACATACCTTAAGGGAGCATTTCCATTGGGAAAGTCAGGAATTTTCTGAATCTAAAAAGAGGCTTAGGGATTTCCTTCTTCTACCTCAACATAGCCCTTTGGCTATACCTCCTGTACTAGACATTGTTGATGATGTGTTTTCAGAATCCAGTATGGCACCGGATTCCCTGCCTCTGGCTCCCAGTAAACCTGACAGATACTACAGGGTTCCTGAGTCCCACAAGTTCCTTTTCAAAAATCCTGTTGCAGATCCAGAGACCATTTTTCAGGGACCAAAGGGCATTAAGGCTTCTACTGCTAAAAATCCTACCTCTTCTGATAGAGATTCCAGGGTGCTGGATAGATGGGGTAAAAAGGTTTATACTTCTGCAACCTTGGCAATCAGGGCTTTAAACTGCCAATTTCATATTATGGGACTGCTCAAACAGAAAATTATGTTGATTTCTGACTGTGGAAAATAAAGATTTACAGGATTTACTGCATTCTGCTGAAAAAGTTGGAAAACATACTTTGCAATGTGGTTTTGATTCTTTAGAGGCCTCTTGCAGGGATGCTGTGACTGGGTCTGTGCTTAGAAGGCATGCTTGGCTTAGGGAGCAATCTCTGCCTGATCATGTTAAAGCAAAATTGTTGGATGCCCCTTTAAATCAGGACCACCTGTTTGGCAATAAGGCTGAAGAAGTTCTAAAAAAGATGGAAGATAAAGCTAAATATATGCAAACTGTAAAAGATTTTTTTAAGTGCAACCGCCAAGATTCAGTAGGCACTGGCCTACTAAGAATTGGTCCTTTCCAGCTGCTTCCAGATCCACTCAAGCCAAACCCAGACACACCAAAAGCACGAGGTTTCAGTCCCAAGGGACTCTCAGAACTAAGCAATGGGGGGGACTCCACTTCCAAATCTGGAAATAACAAGACCCTCCCCCATGGTAAACAGCTAAAATGACTTTCCTTTAAAATTACCAAGCACTTACCTTTTAGCCGCTCCTTTGGGGGGGAAAGATTGCTCTTCATGCAAAAAACTGGTAATTCATAACCCAGGACAAATGGGTTTTAAATATAGTGTCCCAGGGATACAGATTTCATTTCCACACATTGCCAACACCAACAAGGACAGAGGAATGGTGAGGATGGAGGGAGTAGAAGTGGCGAAGGTGAATGAGTTTAAGTACGTGGGATCAACAGTTCAGAGTAATGGTGAGTGTGGAATAGAGGTGAAGAAGAGAGTGCAGGCAGGATGGAGTGGGTGGAGAAGAGTGTCAGGAGTGATTTGTGACAGACTAGTACCAGTAAGAGTGAAAGGGAAGGTCTACAAGAGGGTAGTGAGACCAGCTATGTTATACAGGTTGGAGACAGTGGCATTGACAGAGAGGCAGGAGTCAGAACTTGATGTGGCAGAGCTGAAGATGTTAAGATTTGCACTGGGTGTGACGAGGGTGGACAGGATTAGGAATAAGTATGGTAGAGGATCAGCCCAGGTTGGAAGGTTTGGAGATAAAGCCAGAGAGGCAAGATTACATTGGTTTGGACATGTGCTGAGGAGGCATGCAGAGTATATTGGGAAAAAGATGCTAAGGATGAAGCTGCCAGGTAACAAGAAAAGAGGAAGGCCTAAGATAAAGTTTATGGATGTGGTGAGAGAGGACATGCAGGCGGTTGGTGTGACAGAGCAAGATGCAAAGGACAGGAAGAAATGGAAACAGTTGATCTGCTGTGGTGACCCCTAACAGGAGCAGCCGAAAGTTGAAGAAGAAGACATTGGCAACACCAAATGTGTGGCCAGACCTGCCCCCAAATCAGTGGGCAGAGGCTCAGAAACAAGTACTTTCCATCCTAAACACAGGGGCTATTCAACCAGTACCAGAAGAAGAAAAGGGACAAGGTTTCTATTCCAGGCTTTTCCTGGTACCCAGAAAAGACAAATCATGGCGTCCAATTCTGGACCTGTCTACTCTAAACACCTTTTTGGACATTCCAAAATTCAAGATGCTGACTCTTCACCAGTTACTTGCTATGCTAGGCAAAGATGCGTGGTTGGCAACTCTAGATTTAAAAGAAGCTTACCTGCATATCCCAATCAGGGAATCTTGCAGAAGATACATACGCTTCAAAGCAGGCTACTTGCATTATCAGTTCTCTGCACTGTCTTTTGGCTTGTCTACTGCACCCAGAGTATTCACAAAGTGCCTGGCTCCAGCAACTGTATTTTACAGGCAAAGAAATATTCAAATATATCCATACCTGGACGATTGTCTAATTCAGGCAGAAAACCAGGCCATACTTATAAATCATCTGGCGTTTGTAAAAAGGGTTCTAACTTGTCTAGGGTACACCATAAACAAAAAGAAATCACAACTGGTACCCTCTCAACAGATTACATTCCTGGGTGCAAGCTCGAATACAACTGCCCAGATGGCTTTCCTCATGCCAGAAAAGCAAATTCATTTGGTAACTTACTTCAAACAAGTGGCCACAAAAACCCTGCTATCTGCAAGACAAATACTTCAAGGCTTGGGGTTCATGGCCTCCTGCATTCTTTTAGATCCATATGCAAGACTGCATATGAGGAAACTTCAGTGGTGCTTAAAAAGTTTAGAGTCAACATTGTCACAGCCTGGAAACAATGATTCCTATCATACCTTGCCTACGCCTTGAGTTCCTATGGTGGGCAGAGGCCTGCCACCAAAACAAGGGACTGCCATTCACACTACCCCCTGCCACCCAAACCCTAACTACAGATGCATCAGACTATGCATGGGGGGCTCACCTGGCAGGGAAGTGCATTCAGTGCAAATGGAACCCAAATCAAATGCACCTACATATCAATCAAAAAGAAATGTTAGCTGTAAAGAATGCTCTGACAGCCTTCAAGGACTACATTCATCCAGGACAACTAATGGTAAAGACAGACAACACCACAGTAATGTGGTACATAAACAAGCAGGGGGGTGCACACATTCCTTCCCCCTCTGCAGACTAGCCATGGCCTTGTGGAACATGGCCTTGAGCTACCAAGTGCAACTACAAACTCAATTCCTGCCAGGAAAACTGAATACACTGGCAGACAGACTAAGCAGAAATTTCATGGACCCACATAAGTGGAAACTGGAACCATGGATTTTCAACATGTTGACAAGCAAATGGGGGGAGCCCAGACATAGATCTATTTGCCTCCCCCCACAACTAGCAGTTGGACAAATTTTGCACAAGGACTCCTCACAGAAAAGCCTGGAAAGTGGATGCTCTGTCCTTCAGCTGGAAAAACCTATCAGTCTATGCCTTTCTCCCTCTGCCTCTGCACTCCAAAGTTCTGCTAAACGTCAAACAGGACAAACCAAAAATGATTTTGTTTGCTCCAGACTGGCCACGCCAACACTGGTACCCACTCCTGCACAGTGTGCCACAAATATCTCCATGGCACCTGCCTCAGACACCTTCCTTACTGTCTCAGCAGGAGAACCAAATTCTGCACCCTCAGCTACCAACATTGAACCTTGCAGCTTGGCTAATCACTTAAATTCACCCTTAGCATCCCTCAGCAAACCTGTGATGGATGTCATCTTGGAGGCAAGAAGACCTAGTACTAGAAAATCTTATGCTGACAAATGGAAAAGATCCTGTGCCTGAAACCAATCTTTAGGGATAAGCACAGCAACGCCAAATTTACCTCAGATTTTGCAATATTTAACTGAGATGCTTCACAAGGGCCTGTCTTTTTCCTCTATTAAAATCCACGCTTCAGCTATTTCATCTCACTATATCACAGAACCACCTCTCTTTTTCTCATCCCATGCTCAAACAGTATCTCAAAGAGGCAAAGAACTTGAGACCACCCAGGAGAGCTCCTACCCTGCCTGGGACCTTAACTTTGTTTTGGAAAAAGCTCACTTTACCTCCTTGAGAGCCAGGTGCTACTGCAGACTTAAAATTTCTTTCTTGAAAAACAGCCTTCCTCTTGGCAATCACTTCAGCTAGAAGGATATCTAAATTAGAGGCCCTTATGGCAGTGGAGCCTTTCATCATCTTTCATGCGGACAGGGTATCTCTGAGGACCAATCCATTCTTCATGTCCAAGGTGGTTTCCAGTGTGGCTCTTAACCAGCCCATTCATTTGCCAACCTTCTATCCCAATCCACAAGGGGAATGGATTCTGCATTCCTTGGATGTCCACAGACAACTTAGATTCTACTTGGACAGAACTAAATTTCGAAGAAAATCTGAACAATTGCTAGTGGCATTTGCTGCTGGGACAGAGGGGAAGGCTATTTCAAAACAAACCATTTCTAAATGGATAAGCCATTGCATTCATTTCTGCTATAAGCACCATGGAAAACCTATTCCCCAGGGGATCAGATCTCATTCCACCAGGACTGCATCTACTACTGTAGCCTTTCTCAGAGGTGTTCCTACCAGGGATGTTCTAGAAGCTGCTACCTGGAGTTCAGTACATACTTTCACCAAGCATTACCATTTACCAGTTTTCTCTAAATCCAGAGCTGGCTTTGCCACTGCAGTCTTGCAGGGCCTTATAGCTGGTTCTAATGCTGTATAAATCCATCCTCCCAGCCATAGCTTTGGGAATCTACCCAAATGTAATGACTGCAACAGTGAAACATGAAGAACATAGTACAGTTGTGTACACGTACCATAAATGTAGATGTTCGAGTGTATTCACTGTTGCAGTCCTGGTTACCCTCCTACCAGCCCCCTGTTTTTCTCTTACTATACCTCTACTTTCTTTTACTATGCTTAAAAGCCTTTTTGATATATTTGCTTTTGGTTGGAGGTATATTTTTGTGTTTTTATTTGCTCCCCATCTGGGGGGCACCTGACATCTGGGGCAAGAAAAACTGATGTAATGGAGTTGGCTGCATGTTTTATACCCCTGATGACTTGACGTCATGAAAGAAGGGACAGCAACTGACGCAGGACCCAAGACTTTGTTAATCAGGCCGACTGAGGGCAACCTGCCAGCAGATTACCCAAATATAATGAATGCAACAGTGAATACACTCGAACATCTACATTTATGGTAAGTGTACACAACTGTACTTTTACTGGAGTAGTGCACTGATCAGCAGTTTGTGTGTGTGTGTGTGTGTGTGTGTGTGTGTGTGTGTGTGTGTGTGTGTACTGTTTGTTTACTGAGTTAGCGCACTGATCAGCAGAGTGTGTGTGTGTGTGTGTGTGTGTGTGTGTGTGTGTGTGTATGTGTGTGTGTGTGTGTGTGTGTAATATTTGTTTACTGAGGTAGTGCACTGATCAGCAGTGTGTGTGTGTGTGTGTGTGTGTGTGTGTGTGTGTGTGTGTGTGTGTAATATTTGTTTACTGGGGTAGCGCACTGATCAGCACTGACTAAGTTCAGGATGAGCTTAGATGAAATTGAAAACATTTCATAAGCAATAAAGACAGATATGTAAGCAATAACACAAGTAGTTCAAATTAGACTGTATATGTACATTCTAGTAAATGGAGTGTAATGGTACAATATTTTCATTAGTTTGTAAACTGGGTAAACCTTCGGTAATTCTTTGAGAGCATCAGAGAGGGATAATGTGTTATGATATTTATTTAGTTTTTGTTAACCAGGTTAGTCCTACTAGTATAGTGATCTGCTTGCTGTGATGTGGTACGGATGCCTTGTGCTGAACGCCAGCACCTGTGCGAATGGACATCTGGGGGACTGGCTGCTATAATACGACTTTGAGGCTTGTCACAGACTGCCTTGTAAGCAAAGTCTAATAGCTACTCTGCCCTTGTACTGTAAGCCAAAGGCAATCGGTGTGATAGGGCAAAACAGGTCATGGTCTATACATTTTTGGTGGGGTGCAGTATGGCTGTAACAGTGCAGTTCAGTGCTCTAGACAAACATCTTTTGTGGGCGGGGAGTGCAATAGGACTTGGTTGTAAGGGCCTTGGCCATTTCTGCAGTTGTGATAATGGTTTCTGTGGTAAGGTGCTTTCATCTCCTAAATGTATTCAGTTTTTTGGATTCAATAATTCTAATGAGTTCACACCTCATTTGCATCTTCACCATGCTAACAGCCGTGAATCTACACCATATAAAAAGGCAACCATGTAGCTAGGAAAACTGATGGTGAGGAGACCTGTTTATGTTGTGAAGACTGTACATAACACTGTTTTTTTCAGGATATATCTGTACAGAGGAGTACTGAACTTCAGAAGGTATGATATTTGGTCAGCTACATACTGCGTATGCTGTAATACATTTAAGAAAAATCTGAAGCAAAGGCTTTTAAACTTTTATTTGTATGCATTAGTTAGAAGTGTATTGATGGCATGGCCATGTTTGCCAAGCCATTTCAGAGGTATACAGGATTGCCAATACAGGAAAATGGAATGCTGTGTGATAAATATGTACAAATGTTTCAGGGACAGTTCCTTTGCTAGAACATTTAGTATTTCAAAGATGGCTCGTTAGCAAAATATGCCATTTTCCTGTTCTTTTGGGGGAGCAATGGTGAGTTACTGTTATGGCACAAGCAAGGATAGACTGTTCTTTTGTTGGGGGGACAAAGGTGAGTTACTGTTATGGGGCAAGCAAGTATATGTTGTTCTAACTATTCTCCTTGATTTGCATACTGCCTGTTGTTCGTATTTCACATCTGTAGACTGTTGTATGTTTCTACATGGGATAATTCTGAGTGGCTACCTTTTCTGTTTTATCTGGAATCAATTATTCAGTACTTATGTGATACTTGTGTATTATCCTTTTGTTGTCTTTTAGGACACCTAGGAGTGTGCCACCCAGGGGTGTCAATCCTTGGAGACCCCTCCCTTCAATGATGCTGAGAACCAGGTCATAGTGGATGCCTTCAGGCAACTTGGTGCTCTTCTGCTGGAAAGGTGGCTGGGAGATATGGCATGTAGGATGCAAATTTAGCAACAGATAGTTGCTGATCTGAATGCCATGGGTGGCCACGCCAAGACATATGAATAGGTGCACCATATGGCCACTGATATGATCACATCTGCACGGAGGAGAGCAGCTACACTGGGCCGTGCCCAGATGGGTACTGGGGGAGGGCCTGCTAGGGAACCACCACTAACATCCAATGAAAAATTCCTGGCCAATATCATGGATCCAGACAGTTCACAGGAGAGTGCAGTACAGACATGTCCTAGATGTGGGAGTAATAGTGTCAGAGACAGAAAGCAATTCCCAGGAGGAGCTCCCAGGTAGGCTTCAGTATCTCACCAACTGAGTACTGTTGTACAGTAAAACAATTGAAATCGATATGTTACTTCTGTGTTACATGTGTTTTTTTTGAGGGGGGATTAAAGATTGCTACAGTTATTAGCTTAGGTTTGAGTTGACAGACACATTCTTGTTGAAAGTATACTTAATGGACTTATAAAAGGGCAAAAGTATTACCCCCTGTGTTACTGTTAATTGTGATGATGTTACCTTCTGCTTAGCTTCTTCCAGGACTACCTGGATTACAGAGGAGAATATCTTATGCAGAAGGTAAGCCAAACATTTTTATGTCAGTACTGCTGAGCAATTTATACAAATACTTTAGTGTGTGCTGTTGATGTCAGGCCTGCTGTGTGTATTGCTGTACTGTCTGCAATAGTGGCAGCACTGTTACTTTGTTAGTAGATATTGCAGTATAATAGTGTAGGTATTAATGCATTCATGTGCCTGTTGCTTTTTATCACAGGTGATCGTGACAGTGTGAGTGTGGGCCCTCTGCCACCTGATATCAGTTTATCAGCAGACTCCAATGATGATGGTGGTCAAACTGAGGCATAGTCGGGGGTGGGTGCAGAGTTTGATTTTGACACTGAAGTTGACATACAGATTTCCATGTATTCCATCAGACACAGCCAGTAGGCCTAACCCTACCCATTCTAGTAAGGCCACAGATATTGAACAGGTGGAGGGCAAGGTCACTGATCAGGGAAGTGTGGCTAATGCGGCTTCAGTGCCTGAATCTGGACATAGGGTGGATGGCTTGCCATGCAGAAAAGTTGATAGTGGTGCTTGGAGGGGGCCCTGCTGTATCTCTTCCCATGCCACTCAACGTATGTTTAGGGCCATCATGGAGGCAGAGGCATGGTCCCATAGGTGTTCCATACAAATGCTCATGGTTGTAGATGTGACACAGTCTAACATGCGTGACTGCCTCCACCATGTTGCCACTTCAATGGTTCAGGTGAATAACACATTGGAATGAGCGATGTCTTTGAGGTAATATCTGAGAGGGGATCGGCATCCATGTGGGTGTAAGTTAGTCAAACCACTTGCTGTCAGCTAACATAGCTGTGCCCAATAATGCTTCAATATTGGAAGTACTTCTACTGTTCCATAAGTAAGTGTGCTGTCCATATCCAGACATGGCAGGCAATGGGGTCATCATCCTAGGCATCCCCTTGAATGGAGCTCATCCAGCAGACAGTCTTGTTCAGGTAGCAGCACTGCATCTGAACATGGGAAGGGATAGACGTGCCAGTGCAACTCCTGGCAAGTCAATTTTCATAGTAGAAGATGACAATAATGAACTGCAATCTGTACCATGCACGGCTCACACCTGTTTGACATACCATGATGTGAAGGTAGCACAGAGCTTGGCTGTGTTCATGCAGACACTCACATACCAATTTTACCTGGAGGACCCCTACAGACACACAACAGTTACTCATTTTGCCTAACTCGCTATTTTGTTGGTGTATCCAGCTGTCTGCCTGCTTCTCTATTTTTCCTGACACAAACACTCACCAACCTTTTGTGTCAGCCTAGGCTTCCTGCCCCCCCCATAGACACACAAACACACACATAAAACCCTGTGCAAGTGATGATAAACATGCCATATCCCTGTTTTCTGTTTTTTGGATTCAGGGATACATACACTTTGTGTCTGATGCTCATGGTGCATAGCTAACTTAGTACTTACTATATCTGCATTTCTGGTGTTGAACTGTTAATTGTACTTTTGACATATATTGGCCTTGGAAAGTTAGTCAGTTGATAGCATGAACATTTCCCAAATTTATAGAGAATGACCCTGTGAGGTTTGTGAAGTCAGAAACTGCAACATGTATGATTACTTTCTAACTTTTCCAGTACAAACGTATGGTGCTAAACTGAGGGAATGCAGTGCTCATCAGTACTTTTGAGAGGTATGACTGTTAAGAGAAAAAGGTTTAAAACATACTGTTATTTGTCTTTTTCCTCTTCTTGCAAAGTGAACATGTTATTTGTTGGGATATGCCTATCAAAGATGGGCCTCATCTGTGAACAAAATGCAGCATTGCTTATGAACCTGAATAATATGTTTTCTGCATTTCAGAATAAAGAGATTTGGTTATAGCTTGGTAAAGCCTGGGATAAGGACGCACGGCCGAGTAAGAGTTAATTTACTGAAGCAGGCTGTGTCTCCTGGAAAATTTGAGCTACCATTGTTGAACTGAACATTCTGTACTTCTTGAACATTCTGTACTAACTGTTGGTTTGAGGTGATTTGTGATAAACATGTTTATCCTATATGTTTTTCATAGCCAACTGTCAATGGTCAGAAATGTAACAAAAAGTTGTTTTGCTTGCAGTATAAAAGTTGATGTCAGTAAACAAGTTGACCAGAGGAAGAGATCATCTTGGCCAACATGCTGTGTAATCTGGTTAGCTGCTAATAAAGAAGTTTTTCATCACCTGAGGCAGATGCGACTCGTTTGAAATTTTTCTTCTGACAATGACTATGTGAATCTTTGATGCCTGAGGCCTACTACTTAGTAATGGAAACATATAAGTCAAATAAGTCTCTGCTGTCACATGTTAAGGTACTTTCTGTAAAACTGTTCCACCTTTTACTTGCTTATCACACCAAGTAATGAAATGCATGGATACGCCACACATTCATATTATTAAACAATACACTCCAGGTTTGGGATTTAACTTGTAAATTCAACAATTGCCACAGTTTTAGTTCAGGGCTGACTCTGTCTGATGCATGCAGTAAGCAGCCAATACATGGGGAGGTAAAGGTTGTGTATATGAGTAGGAGTTTAGGCCCCTAGGTGGTGAGTGAGTGTGCTACGCATGGTCTCTTAGCTAATGCAAGGGCATACTGAGCATGCCTACATCTGTCTACACCCACAGCAGTTGGTGTTTCCCCCTCTGACTCCTCAACTGCCTGCTGTTATGGTGATTGTGGTGGGATGTGTGCCCCTTCCCCTTGCTGATCCTGCTGAAGCTGTTGCCTTAGGATTATGTTGTGTAGCCTGGCACATACTGTGGATATTTCTGTACATGTCCATGGATTGTAATTCAGGGGTTTCCCAAGATGTATCTAGGCACCAGAACCATGACTTCAGCAGCCCAAACACATCCTCTGCGATACTTCTTGTTTAAGTGTGTACCTCATTATGGCATTCTTCCATGTGTGTGTTTGCATTTCTGATGGGTGTCATCAGCCACAGTTCTAGTGCATAGCCTGCATCCCCCAGTAAATGACCTAGTAGGATATACCCCATCCAGCAAACATCTGGTACAGTTGGGAGGTGTGCCAGATATGCAAGTAGTGATAACTGCCAGGGTAGCCAGCAGACACGTTCAAGATTATTTGTTTGGCATTACACACAACTTGGCAGTTGATAGACTGGTAGCCCTTTCTGTTCATGTAGAGCCTACCCTGTTCACTGGTTGGTGCCGTCATTACTATATGTGTGCAATCTATGGTACCCAGTACTTCAGGGTAGTGTGCTACACAGTAGAACTCTCCTCAGAGCTATGGGGAAAATATATGTGGTCACTGGCATGTTGCAGCATAGCATTCAGGAACTGGAGGATGCTGATGCCTGCGACATCCCCAGCATGTCTCCTGTTGGTCTCTGAAAGGTACTTGTAGCTAAAATTCTAGGAGTTACACACACCTTAGGCTCCACTGGGATGGGTTCCCCTCAGTTGGCTCTGGCTCTGAGTTGAGGACGGCAGAGTTCCTGTGGTGTGTCCCTGTCCACCCTGCAGTGGTCTACAATTTCCACATCATATAGGTTTTGAAAAGTTACACAGGGCATGAAAACTCTTCTCCTTCTCAGGCTAGGCCTACTGGCAGCAGCAGCACTGGCTTCAACCTGTAGCACATACAAATGAATTAAAGCATCAGCAGCCCCTAACATTCTGTCTCTATAGACTCCTTTCTGTGGCTGTATTCCAAAAGTTTTTGGAATTCGTAGGAAAAAACAGTGTGGAATCTACACTGATGTTTTATACCTTGTTGAATAGTTCCCCCATGTTGAATTGGCTGATTAGCATGCAATTCAGCTGCTTATGCTGTAATTAGCATGCCATGGTGTTTATCTTATTTTTGCGGGGATCTGTGCAACTCTACATGGCGCTTATTGAATCTAAAACTGTCTGCGGGGACGCACACATGGTGAAAAATGACCATGTAAGCTTTATTGAATCCCCCGTAGTGTTTTATCTTTTGCAGTCTTTGTGATACAATTATTTAAGAATTTTGCTTTCCCAGGAATCCCTGAAAAATGAAGTTGGAAGGTTTGCCAGACAATGTGTTACCAGTCAGTAAGGTAGTAAAGATTAAAATTTGAGGACAGAAAGAGGCCAAGTTGCATCAAAAATAAGTATTCCACTGTAAGTAGGTGGATAGTACAAGGCAAAAGTCCATGATCTCTGTCTCCTGCTGTAAGCTATCAATCACAGCAGCAAACAGCTCAAATTACCTTTGTCACTTTGATAGATACAGAGGGGAGATTTTTAGGGGAGGGGAGTTTAAGGACTACAACTCAGACACAACACAAGAATAAAAATTGGCCACTTTGGAAAGAAAAATTAGTAACGGGCACTGAGAATACTATTCTGTGTGATTATCCATCTTTGTCTTTTAAGTAGTCACTGAAAAGCAAGAAACGGTAATTAAATCTGACTTGACTAAAATAAAGCAGGGTGTATGTGAAAACACATGTAAAAGCAAATGCATTGACAGGAGCTTGGGGGCTATGATGTAACATTTTAAAGCCAAACACTGCATTATGAGATACCAAGAGGTAGACTAAAATATCAAGATACTGGACCCCATGTGGGCAGACTCTGGAATTACATTTAAAAATATAAACAACAGTATATAAAGTCCAAAATTGAGTACTGCGGTGGTGGTGCTGCAGTAGCGTTGTCGCCTCACAGTTAGACGTTGCCCGTTCGATTCTCAGTTAGATTGTCTTCTGTGTGGTGACATGCGTGAATGGGCGTTCCTTCGTTGAAGGTTGTACGTTAGGCCCGGCAAGCCAGTACGTAAAAATCTACTGCCAATCATTAGCGGATCGGAGTTCCGCTGTGGCGGCCCCTAACTGGGAAAAGCCGAAAGACACAACAACAACATATAAAGTCCAAAATTGGTATTAAAATGTAGGAAAGACGAAGACATGATGAAATAAGCATGCTTTTTCGGTGTGTGGATGTGGTTCTCCTTTAATAACCAGCCAAAGTAAGGACCTGTACATAAATAATTTTGGGAAGTACTGTACTGCTGGGAATGGTGATTTACAACTTGTTGGACAACAATCCTGATTCACCGTCTGTTAGGCAGTAGTATTGCCTTTTGTGCTCCTGTTACAAATCTACAGATTTTATTCTGCATGTCTTACATTTTTTAAAATATGAACTGAGGCAAAACCATTAACAGGGAGGGCATGTCCAAGAGCTTGAAGTAATATTGCTTTGCTTTTACATAAGCTGATGTCTTTGTGACAGTTTTTTGTAGTCCAGTATTTTTTTTACTCTCTGTTTATATATATAGCTCAAATTAGAAAGTTAGAGATCTAACCAGACTACCAGGAAAATTTTCCAGTAGTCATCTATCAAACCTAGGGGTATCACTGTCTTTTGTTTGACCACACTGAAGTATTTCTGCATACCAAAAAGTATGATATATTTTTTAATATCAACTTTGAGGTCCAACTCTTTTAATGTGTGATATAGCTGAATCAGGTTCCTGATGACCTACCAAACAACAGGATACTGAACGCCATAATACCGAATGTAGAAGGCTGAAATGTTAAAATATTGAAATCAAAATATCTACTTACATACATGTATGGAGAGCTGGATTTGCTCTCCATTGTGGGACCCTTGTTAGAGTTCATGTCTGAGTCTGAACAGGGAAGCGATATTGCTGTTGATGGTTTGTGGGTTGACACAGTATACATATGCAGTACACGTATCCTGTTAGTAGATATTTTAAGTTCAACATTTCAAACATTTGACATTTCAGGATTATGTATTCAATATTCTGACTTTCAGTATATCACTGTTCAATAAGTTGGCAAGCAGTTTTTGACTCAGTTTATTGTTGAGTACTGATAAGCAGAAATTACCAAGGCCTACATGATCACATTATCAAGGATGTAATCTCAGTGCTGCACTCATTTCAAAGTGCAATAAAGTGTTGTATTTGGCAGTCAGGAATGACTAACATCCATAGATTCCATTTCCTCCATCCTCCTTCCCCTTCAGGAACTCAGTTGGAGTGTATTATCAAATTCTTCTGAGTCTCTAGAAACATCATTCACACAAAGCAAAGTATAAATATTACTGAAATACAACTATTCACTTTAAGATTAACACCAGACTACAAATGAATGCTTGTAAAAGTCATGACAAAGCTCACCATCAGTTACTGGAAATTAATCACAAATATTAATAAACATGCCTCAGTAAAGAATGCCATTTTATGTATGGCTCCTCAAAATATGACCACTGTTGCATACAAGTGTATCATATTCCTGCAGTAAGGCTTAAGCCTAACTACTTACTGTAACACCATTTTACAAATTAAATATTTAAATCACTACTCAAGTTTTGCTGAGTTACTACAGCCAAAAGAACATGTCAGATCACTTAAGTCATCATTTATATCTCAGTCACCAATTAAGACTATAAACAAGTAATGTAACAATAATATCTAAAACTTTTGCTATCTCCATCCAACATTTCTATCACACTCATTATTAGATCAGGGTAAATTTGTTACTTTCTGAGATTACTTCCCTCTTATACCCTCAAAGCAGTGCTGGCCTTACCGCTGTCTAGTGTTTGCCGGTCTACCTACTCATGCAAGACAGTTGGTATGTATTTGTGTTATGCCATATCGATTCTTATTTTTAACAGTTAATTTCATTCATAGTAGTTTTTTTTTTTTTTCTTGGAGACCACAATTTATTCTGCCCTGTGCCTGTTAAAGGAACTGTTTTCTGCGCCTGAAGTACCGAAGAAACCTTATCCATTTTATCAATTTATATATTTTATTTAACTGCTGCATTATAGGGGTGTTGTTTTGCTTTCTTCCGGTATGATGCCTAGATTTTTATGTACTTTTTGTTGCTACATTTAAAGTTGTTCCGTCTACCAGTGTAGCTTGATACTATATTTTCAAAGCTGTAATTACCTAGCCTTGTATAAACACTGCTTTATTTCTATTTGTCTTCACCTTTGGTGCAGTTCTTTCTTTGGATCAATGCATTACAGAGTTGAATAAATAAGTAAATGGTATAAAGTATCTTGTGAGCTTTAAATAATGTACTAGAAAGCAACATTTTTCAAAAGCAGATTTATTAAAAAATTACAAATATTAACAAAAATTAACACAAGCTGTAGGTGATGGAAAAAGCAGTCCACTGGGGCAGAGAGAGCTGTAATCAAGCGGTGGTCTGCAAACAGAACTGCATAGTGAACAAGAGGTAATGAGTTAATGAACCTTCATTTTATGGAATAGTACAGATTAGCAGATACTGACAAAAAATACTGTTACACACTATCTGAAGTATTTACTTTTATGTGCACAACAAAAATTATTGCCAACTGATATAGTAGTCTTAAAACAGAAACTTTCGGTGTGGGAATATTAAAATTGACAAAAGTCACATGCATGCCTTCATTTCAAATTTTAATTCCTGCCTAACATAATGTGTGTACAATAGCAGTGTGAACTTCTTATGACCTTATCTTAAGAACAAACATGATGAACATTTTGTACTCTTGTTTGGAAGGTAACTAACTGCACAGCACAAATTCTTCTCTGCTTGCAAGAACATTGTTCAGATGGGAAAATGACAGATAACACAGTCACAAGGTAATCTGAAGCAATGGTTAAGCTTTCTCTTTCATCAAACTAATGAAATATTCTGCATTTATTTGCAAAATAGGGTTTAGCACACCTTTTTGACTTCTGGGTTCTCCAAATATTTAACAAAATATTTTAAGATGTCTGGCTTATTAAGCTGCATCACAAATAGCAGCAGAGAAACAACATCATTCTATCTTCACAGTGTAGATCACCTTCCCAAAAATGGTTAATGATTTAATAAACTAATTAAATAAAATAGTCTGGCTAGGACTTATAAAGTGGTAAAATTTCCATTCAAAAGGTGCTAGAAAGAAACAAGTTGTTGTTTGTCTTTCGGCTTCAGAAAGAAGTAAATACCCCAAATATGTTTATATTGAAAAGCCTTCAATATCATAAGTATTATGAGGACATTATGCCTCTCGTTTGTCCAGAGTTTTGCTTTTTTTTTTTTTTGTCTGTTCCTCATAAAACATTTGGTTTTCTGGCAAATCACTGATGATATGAGGAATAGTGGAATACATTTGAATTTCAGACCATATTGTTCAGAAAATACATGCCAACACAAATCGTGGAATTTTAGCAACTACGTTTATTAGAACAATATTTAAAATATGTCCCTATTTTTGGGCTTTTGTCCCACCATTGTTTTAGGCTTTGTCTAGATTTATTGCATTAAACAGTGGAGGAAATGAGAAAAGAAATGAGCATCAGTCCTGCAGACAAGGAGGTTACTTGAGACATCATGTGTTGTTGGGTACGCTATAGTTGCAGGAGAGTTGGATAACTATCAGAGGAATGGCTGTAAGATGTATTTGGGTGCTTGTAAAGTGCATTTTATACCAGAGATGTGCAAAATGTGTTTGTGATGCCAGATAACTCTTGTGTACAGTTGGTAGCACTGCCCAGTGAAAGTGTTTCTTTAGACAATCTATTTTTGTTTTTTTCTTATCTGCACATTGATGTAAAAACATATACTATGCAGTATAATCAAAGGGTGTCACACAAATATGCATACGCTTACAACTACTCGATCACAGCAGTCTATGTAATGGTGTGTGTAGATGTGATGCTGTCTAATAAACATTATACGTGTAATGTGATGCTGTGCAATGAACATAATGTGTGTAGATGTGATGCTGTGTGATGAACATAATGTGTGTAGGTGTGATGCTGTGTGATGAACATAATGTGTGTAGATGTGATGCTGGGTGATGAACATAATGTGTGTAGATGTGATGCTGCGTGATGAACATAATGTGTGTAGATGTGATGCTGCATGATGAACATAATGTGTGTAGATGTGATGCTGCATGATGAACATAATGTGTGTAGATGTGATGCTGCATGATGAACATAATATGTATAGATGGGATGCTGTGTGATGAACATTGTACTTAGTGATATGTAATGAAATTACCATGTACTGCCTATAAGCAGTTTTAACACAACACTGTAGTAAAAACAATGGGATCAACAACTGATGCTTAATGCCAGTGTGAATACAGAATCAGATGTGTAAATGTCCTAATAATTCATTAAATGTAGAGGTATGCTGCTAATAAACCAGATAAAAAAGGACTGATAATGACCCATACTGTTACCGTCAAGTGCACATTTTTTGGAGAATCAGGTGTATGCACTTAGACAGACACAATCTCCACAATGCCCAGGCAGCAGATTGCATTCTGCACTGGAACAAACTATTAAAAAATGCATTTCCATGTTTGCATTTACCATCCTAAAATATTTCACTGGTTAGGCATATATTTTAAAATATATATTTTTCTTCATAATATTGTCTAGCAACACACATAATTGTATGAATGTAAGATTGCAAACAAAACATTATCTATTACAACATCAGCAAATATTAAAACGCAATACAGTATGAGAAATATTTCAACAATCCTCATACTGTCAGTATGCAAGTATTGACTAAATTCTGAATGAATCATTTAAATGATGCCATTTTACCATGAGCATATCTTATATATGTATTTTGTTTATTTGCAGCCAGGGGGTCCAGTTTATTATTAGATTATTAGTGGCAGCAACCTAAAGGGAAACTCCATCACCTACAAATGCTGAGAGTTTAGAAATGAAGACTCACATCAGCATCACAGCACGTCATATGCATGTACAATGAGAACATAGCAGCACAATTATGTTTCTCTGTTGTTTCCATCTATCTGATAGGATTTGTTAGAATGTGACTTTGGAATGAAATGGATTTAATTTCTCTGGTAGAATTCAGATACATCAATATTTAATGTGATTTCTGTTACAATACTTTATACTGTTTGGGTCTGGAATAATTATATTTAGCTACTATTCCGGAGGAGGACAAACTAGAAATGGTGTGGGAATTGTGGTGAGGGAGAGACTTCAAAAGACAGTGAGGGATGTCATCATAATTAGTGACAGGCAAATGACAATCAGACTCCAGTGTAAGGATAGGGCAGTATTCATAATAACAGCCTATGCCCCCACATACAGCAGATGCAGGACATTTTAGATAAAGCAGGACAACATGAGTTGGCATTGATAATGGGGGACCTGAATGCATGCATTGGGACAGATAGAACAAGATATGAGGATTGCCTGGGTCCACATGGGTGGCACAACAGGAATAAAGAAGGAGAGGCCATTCTAGACTTCTGTCTGGCAAATGGCTTGATGGTGGCCAGCACATGGTTCTGCAAAAGAGATGGTCACAAGTTCACAATAGTGGCCAACGTGCAGATCAGTGAGACTTTTCCTGGTATGGAAAGGGCACTGTGGTGGAATTAGCATTTGCAAAGTCATCCCAAGTAATCATCTCACAGCATAAACCACTGGTTGCCACAATCAGCTACAAGCAATGGCCAGACAAAGCACAAGAGTTCAAAAAAATGCTCAGGGCTCTATCATCTCAGGAAGAAGATGAATAGGTGATGTTGAAGAATGTCATTGTCTGAAAACAGCATGTGCAAGGACTATAGAGCAGGTATGCAGCTGAGCTAGATAGGAAAATAAGGTACATAAGGAAAGCTGGTGGTGGGATGCAGAAGTCCAGGAAATCATCAAAAAATGAGGAGTACAGGAAAAAGTGAGAGATGGACAAGACAGGCTAAGAAGGAATACAGGTTAGCTAACAAAGATGTTAAGAAAGCAAAACAAGGCTTCAGTGGCTCATTACAAGCTTCTAGAAAGTGACTCAGTAGATGGCACAAAGAAATTCTATCAAGTTGCAATGCAAAGACAAAAATATAAAGAAGATAGTCATCAGACACCCTTTATAACGGATGCCAGCAACAATCTGCTCATCAGCCAACAGGACATCAAAGGGAGATGGGAGAAGTACAACCAAAAGCTACTGAATGAAAAAAAAACAACAAAAGCTGTAGTGTCCCAGACACAGTCTATGATGAAAGAAGAAGAGAAGACCACCCTAGCAGAAATAAGAACAGCACTAGGTAAAATGAGCAGGCTTATATGAGGTCACAGCAGATATGATCAAGATACTGGGTGATTTAGGGGAGAAAATGCTCCTTAGCATACTTAGAGCAGTATGGAGCAAAAGGCATAGCCCAGATGACTGGAGAATAAGCATCCTGCTGCCAGTGTACAAGAACAAAGGGAGTATATACAACTGTGTCAGTATAGATATATCAAGCTCCTGTCACACGGCATGAAAATTCTGGAGAAGGTGATTAGTAAATGAATACAAAGAGTAGAAGAAAGTAAGATGGGGATGAGAAGTTCAGATTCAGATCATGATGTAGCACAACTAACCTGATGTTTGCAGTGAGACAGATAGTTGAAAACAAGCTAGATATGAATAGAGAGTCCAACTGGGTATTCCTAGTCTGGGTCCAAAAAATTGATTTGGGAAATTCTGTGATGGTTCAAAGTCCCAGAAAGATTTGTAGAATTAATGCAGGCTATTTACAAGAACCCAAACACACAAGTACAAGCAGTGTTTGGACTCAAAGATGAGAACCCAGAAGGTATGAGTGTATATCAGGGTTCAGCTCTGAAACCACTGCCGTTCATACTGGTGATGGACAGCATTAGCAAATAGGTGAAAACTAGTCCTCAGGAGACAGAACTGGCATGGAGTTTAAGTGGCAGCGAATAACAGAAGTATGGCTAAACAGTGGTGCAACCAGCACAGTATGGTACAGAAACCTGAGCAGTGAAGTTTGAGCAACTGAGGAAGCTAGAAGTGATGCAGATGAAGTTTATAATGCAGATTGTAGGATATGCACTACAGGACAGATGAAAAAATTGGGAAATCATAGCAGAAGCCCAAGTTGCTCTGATTGTAGAGAAGGTCAAAAATAATAGATTATGGTGATTCAGGCACATATACAGAAAAGGAGGAGACAATCTGGTGAAGAAGAGTTGGGGCAGACAGAAAAATGGTAGGAGGAAACAAGAGCATCCAGCAAAGGCAGAATGAGAAATTAGACCTGAGACTGGGTCTAGAACCCAGGGCAGGTAAAGCAGGTGAGGCCAAAGGAAGGGTTATCAAACTTGATGGGGCCAAAATGGGGCAATGAGGATGATAGTTGCTCTGCAATGGACTGCCTTCTGAAGAAACTTGATTATCAAGGGTGTTGGCGGATAGGTGTATAGAAAACTGGAGGCTAAGCATGTAGGACAGTGTCCCTGCTTGACTGTCCCTCTGGAGAGATCAGGGCATAAAAGCTGCTGCACTTTGTGTTGGATGGGGAAGCAAATACGTCATAGCAGGGAATGCCACAGCAATTATGTCTGAATTCAGGAACCACTCATCAGACAGAGGAATGTTCCTGCTCAACCTGTCAATTAGGATGCTGGATTTCCCAGGAATATGTGCGGCAGTCAGAAACTGTTGAGAGAACACCACCTATTCCTAGACCCTGATGGCCACTTGACACAGGGGAAAAGATCAAGTTCTGCCTTGCTTGTTCAGATATCATATTACTGACGTTGTCATTCTGGATGACAATCACACTTTTGGGGAGAAGGTCCTGAAAGGCCTACAGTGCTAGGAAGACCTCCCTCTTCCCCAATATATTAATGTGATGATTGTTCAGTGGACCTAGTAATAGAACAAAACCAATCTTCCCTTCAAAATGCCCACCTCGCCCCAGAAAGGAAGTGTCCACAGTCACCATAATCTGGTGAAGAGGAAGAAAAAAAGGTTGATCTCAGGTGCTCAGAGGAGATTCCAACTATCACTGAACGTGATGAAAACATATGTTTGCTAAATCCAACAGGATAGGACCATTAAACTGCTAGAGTTTACTGTACTACTCTCTTGTGGAACCTTCCTAAGGGTACCAGACAAATAGAGGTGGCAATTTGTCCTAGGAGATGAAGCACTAAAGGGAAGGTTTGTGAACCTGTAGGACATGAGAAGACTGTAGACAAAACAATTCAGCCTTGATAATGATAGTTTGGTTGGCTGAATGTATCCAAATGGCAACAAACAAATTTTAGTAAATGAACCGGTTCCAGGCTGGGATTTTCATAATTCACTATTATGCCCAAGGAGAGACACAGCTGGAGCAAGGAATCTCAGGCCTTGATTAGTGATGCTTTTAATGAAGCAGGCAAGAGTCAAATGTCTAGGTAGGGAGAGACATGGAAACTCTGCAGTCTAAGCCAGGCGGCCAATACTGCCATGCATTTGGTGAACACCCAGGGAGCTGTGGTGAGACCAAAGGGCAAAGCCTGAAACTGGTAATGATTGGTCCTAAGCCAAAAGCAAAGAAATCTTTATGTGATGGTAGGCATCCTTGAGGTCCACAGAGCACCTCCAGTCATAGGTTCATAGGTTCATACTAGGCTATCTGCCCTAGGGCATTTATAAGCCTAGCCAGAGTGTGTTTGCTTTTGCCACCCATTTTAAATTAATTTTGCTATGCCCTTTTTCAAGGTTAGTATAATGTGCCTCTGTCTAACAGTGACACAGAAGTGATACCTGGGGTAAACCTACGATCTCCCATCCACTCATCAAGATTCCTCTTGAAGAGAGTCAATGAGGGACTCTGCCTAACCTGGACTGGGGTTTTATTCCAGAGTGAAGGGAGCCTCTGGGTTTTGAATCTGTCCCTCCAGCATTTCCTATTTATTTCAGTGCTGAGGTTCAAGTCTCTCGAGCGCGTAGCTCGATGGGATTTGGATTTTCTGATGTGCAGCATATCCATTAATTCCGGGTTGGACATGGCTTTATACGTCAGGCACAGATCGCCTCTGAGCAGACGGTATGCCACTGAGTAGAGCTGGAGTTTCTTTAACCAGGCAGCATATGGCATCTGTTTGAGCCCTTTGATCCTCTTGGTGAGGTACTTTTGGGGTCTTTCCAGTTGCTGCAGGTGTCTGGTAAGGTACATCCCAAAAAAGGCATTGTACTCAATTATGGGCCTGATGAGGGATGAGTAAAGAGGCACGATGACCTCCCCTGATCTAGATGTGAATCCCTTCATGATTAGATGGGCTATATAAAATGTTTTTCTAACCACTTTGGCCATGTGGTTGTCAAATGAAAGATTGCCATCAACTTGGTTCCCCAGGTCCCTAATTACTTCTTCTGTACTTAATGGATTACCACCTATGTGGTAATTTGTGGGCACTTTGTTTTTGCCAAAGGGGATGACTATACACTTTTTGGTATTTAGTTTGAGGCCATAGCTTTGGCACCAGTTGTCTGTTTCTATGAGGCCCTTTTAGAGGATGCTTGTGTCAGCTGGAGAGTTGATTATGGCACCCAGTTTGCAGTCATCTGCGAACTTGGTCAGCCACAGTCCTTCCGTGTTGGCCTGTACCTCCGAGAAATATATACCGAACAAGAGAGGTCCCAGGACTGAGCCTTGTGGGATGCCACTTGTAACTGGTTTGGAGTCTGACATGGCTCCAGCAATTCTAACCATGTGGGTTCTGTCCTTGAGCCAGTTTGCAACCCATCTAGTGACATAGGGGTTTATATTTAAGCTGGTGAGCTTATCTATAGTGCCCGAGTGGGGTATTGTATCGAAGGCTTTTGCAAGGTCCAGGTAGGCTTTGTGGACCACCTTCCTCTCGTCAATTGCCTTGGTGACTGTTTCAAAGAAATTGACCAGGTTTAAGAGGCAGGATCTGCCCTTAACAAAGTCGAACTGGGTAGGATCCAGTGTCTGTAGGTCCCCAATATCTTTATTTATGAGGTCCATGATAATCCTTTCCATAGCTTTGCAGATTAAGCTAGTCAGGCTTATGGGGCGATAGTTCCAGGATCCGTTGAGGCACCACCTTTGTGGAGAGGGACCACTGTTGCTGTACGCCACTCTTTGGGTAAATATCCTGTAGTAAGGCTGAGATTGAACAGTAGTTTTAGGTTTGGGTTTAGCTCTTCTTGGAGTTCATGTAGGACGCAGCCCGGGACACCGTCTGGTCCCATTGATGCTGTGTTTTTTGCTTTGGAGAGGGCGGCTCTTACCTGAGCATCTGAGATGTCAGGGGGGCAGCACTCTGCTGGGATAGATATTTGCCCTTTTGGTGGGGGGGGGGTTGCGCTGAACCTGTCAGCTAGGATGTTGGCAATGTCTGTGGGTTCGGTGTATTTTTTGTCATTTTGGACTAATTCTGAGCATATCTGGGAATTCCCACCCAGGTTCCTAACATAACTAAAGAAAGCCTTGTGATTATCCTTAGTGTCCTGTGCAATTTTTCTCTCGAAGCTGGCCTTAGACGATTTTATGAGTGCCCGTAGTTTTTTGCTAATACTGATCAGAGATGCCTTCCCTTTTTGGGATTTTGCTCTATCATGTAGTAGCGTCCTCCTTCTATTGTATAGTTTGTTTATGGCTGGGGTCCACCAGACAGGAAGTCTGCCTTTGGAGGATTGGGGCTTGGTTTTATTTGGGATTGCATGATCCATGCATTCCTGAAGGTGTTCATAGAATGCGTTTATAAAGGATTCTGCGGTCTGGGCCGTATTTTCCACAGGCCCGGGGGCTTTGAAGGATTCCACCTCGGTTTTGAGGAGTGTGAAATTTGCTTTAGAGAAGTTTTTCACTGTGGTTTTCTGGGCAGGGGGTGGGGTCGGGATGTGAATATCCAGTGAGATTAGTTTATGGTCTGATCTTACCAGTGAGGGATACACTTCTGGTCTGGAGCATAGAGTCCCCATGTTGGTGATGATCAGGTCCCAGTATGTTTTCCCCTCTTGTGGGAGTGGTAACAAGTTGTTCCATAGCATTTGAGTTTATAAATTCTAGGAACCTTTGGGCTAGGGTGTTGGAGCTAGAGTAATACTCCCAGTCTATGTTTGGGTAGTTGAAGTCGCCAAATATAATGGTGTTTGGAGAGACCTTCATATTTTCCAGTGTTGTCAGGAAGGCTGAGTGGGGTTCCTGGGTTTGGGAGGGTGGTCTGTAGCAGGCTATAAACTGGAAGGCAGTTTTACCCACTGTTAGTTGCACATGGATAGTCTCTGATGTTTTGTGCTGTGCCACCAACCTGGAGTTGTGGGTATCTTTGACGAATATCGATACTTCCCCTCCCTTTGTGGTTCGGTCCAAGTTTTGGGGCCAAAAAGCATGGTATGAGGTATAACCTGGTAGTGCTGGGGTGCTCTCAGAAGCCTTGAACCAGGTTTCTGTTACTGCACAGATATCAATGTTCTCCATGCTAAGGAGAGTTTTGAGTGTGTGCATCTTGAGGTTTAGACTTCTGGCGCTGAGTAGCATTACTCTTAGTTTTTTATCCCTTGTGATACCTATGGAGGTGGGTTTGTCTTTTAAGCCTTGCCTAAAAAAGGCACTGTCAGGGTAGCAAGAGCCTTTGCTAATATCCAAAAGCCCAGGGGTGACAGGTGCAAGCCATCCCTAGCGAAGCATCGTGGCTTGTCGAGCATGTCATCCCAGGCTGACAGGCATTGGATCCCCTTTGAATGACACCAATACTTAAGCCAATTGTTGAAATTGATCATCTTGTCTTCATATTGTGGCATCATTCTTGGTGAGGGTAAGATGCTACTCAAGGTCAGGGTCATACCGGCTGGGCTACAGAAGAGGCTGAATGAATTGCACTGTAAACATCTGGAATTTGGTCTGTTTGACAAATCAGTTTATCTTGCTGAGATCCAGAATAGGTCTCAGGTCCTTTTTTTTCACAGGTGCTAAAAAGAATCCTGAATAGACACCAAATCATTGTTGGTCTGGTGAGACCTCTTGAATGACTCAGCTGATAAGAAGTTTTTAAATTTCTAGTGCGGTGTCCTTTTGTTGGTGTGATGGAACATCTGGAAGACATTTTGGGAACTTTTGGAAGTGAATAAAAATGGAATTGTACAATCTCTGGACATGACTCACAACACCCATGATTCTGACGTGATAGCCCAAGGTTGTGAGTGGAGAGCCAGGCAACCACTGACTGCTTCCAGAGTGTGGTAGTTGGGCAATCATTCATGAGCACTGAAAGGGCCTCCCCAAAAAAGCTCCAAAGAAGCCTTGGTTCTGCAGACCACCCCTGCCTCATGGGCAGTATCCATTGTTGTTGACCCCAAGCCACAGGAGGTACATTCTACAGAAGTGTCCTGGAAAGGTTTTTACTGTAAAGAGGCATTGTCATCCTTCTGGTTCCTAGAGAAGAACTGCTGAGGGGTAGAGAAGCAAATTCTGATGGTAGACAGAATCTTTCTATCCAGCTCTTTCTTGGTCAGATTCATTTTGACCTTTGGACAGAATAAGGAAGAACCACCAAAAGGTGCATTAAAAAAGGACACTCTGAAACAGTCTATAAAATTACAGAATTGCATCCAGGCATAGGTTCATAGGTGTATATTAAGCTAATGGCCCTGGAGCCTTTACAAGCCTAGCCCATAGGATTACCCTGGCATCGTGACACATGGGATGCTCTGTCTGCCACTCTGGACAACAGTGCCTCAGTCGAGTACAGTCACTAAATGATCCCTGAGGTGAATTTTCTGGAACATGGTAATGATGGAGCCTGACACATGGATGCTCCATCTGCCACTCTGGACAACAGCCTCATGGAGACTTGGATGTGGACTGTATAGTAGACATGAGCCTCTAGAGACTTCTGAGCCTCCAGAGGCTGCTAGGTCATAATGATCTTTGACACTTCAGGAACAAGGCCTTTTCAGATGAGCAATGTAATTCAATGCCCACAAGGCAAAGGTGGCTGAAGCATACATGTGCTTTCCCATATGGATGGAGGCCCAAGACTCCCTACTGAGTGTATAGACAAAAGAACTCTCTTCAGTGATGTCCTTTTTGGTGGTAGCCACAGTCATAATTCAGTCCACGGCCAGACTCTTGTTCCAGTGGGATTTGTCCTTAAGAGGGCTGTAAATTTGGTCCAGTTTCCTAGCAATCCATTCCACTACTTCAGGTTCTCTCCAAACCCTGTGAGACACCAGGTCTAAAAGGGTCAACCAGAGGGGGATCACCCAGGACTTGGATGGGCCCTAACCAAAGGCCTCCAGAAATACTAACTCCTCCAGGAAAGGGGCTTTGGTGGTCCAGCCTCTATGCTGGTTCAATAACTCAAGCAAATTGCCAAAGGAGATGTTGTTTTGTAGAGCCCCCCCCCCCCCTTCACTGAGGTCAGTGTGCTCAGTGAGGGATTTCTCTGAAGAATCCAAGTGCTTCCTCTGGAACTTGTTCTGAAAGTTACAGATGGGAGGCTTCAGCTGAGACATAATACCATCTGCATACAGTTTGCAGCTGACATGCCAGAAATCAGTGGTTAATGTATAAATAAAGACAGAATGGCAAGCTTATTTGGACAGTCAGTTTTGCTGAAAGCCACTATTATTATGAAGTTAGGATACTTAATGTAATTTGTCAACTTTAACAATTTTTATATGAGACAGAAACCAGGACAGTGAAGGACAAGTAGCTGAGTTATGTAGCTTGAGGTCATGAAGTTAAAGTGCTAGAGATAGGCGGTAAGATGTACACTGTGGCACAGAAGAAGAAGAAAAAATGAGGACATCAGAGAAGAAGGCTAAGTGGCTAACTACGGAGAAGATCAAGGTGAAGAGATTATTAAGATTCCATCATGTGTGCAGGAAAGATGATGATGATGATTTGGTGAAGACGATTTAGGAGAGAAAGAAAAAAGGCAAAAGAAATCAAGGACATCCAGCCAAGAAAGAAGACCTGCAACAGTTAGGCATAATGGTTGAAGATATGAAAGTGTCTCTTAATTGACAGAGGTGGTAATAATTAATGACACATCCTAACCCCTATGTAGAAAAATGACAAAGGGAGGAGGTTAATGATGATGATGATACTTCAGGATCTGAACATTTTTTTTCAGTTCAAAAACATGACATCTAGTACTATCAGAAGCACGTGATGTAAAACCATGATGTATTCAAAACTGTCCAAGATAACCTCACATTACTTTTTTCTCTAAGAGCAGCCATCAGAAAATGTATCAGAATAAATCCTATAATGAAAAATATTTATATCTAATGCATTGGCTTAGGCTTGTGATGCAACTGTAGCATGTATTTGCAAAACAGGAATAGTATATTAAGTCTAACATTTCCTAACAGCAACTTTTACACTCCACTGCTGAACAGGCTGTAACCCAGTATCATTCCGTGTTGTTAAAAACTGATTTATGTTTTTCTGAAATGAAAAAATAATGGTGCAGGCAAGGTCTCAGACTAGAGCAGTAAGAAATTGGCCTTCTCATCCTTAGTTGGTTTGTGGTGATGGGGGGCTCTTAATTGTTTGCTTGTGCCACCTCCACCAATTTTGTTGAAGTCTGTTTTGGTCTGTTTGTCAGGACCAAGGTCTGAAGAGGCGGCTGATTGCCAACAGATACAACCTGGCCTTTTGTTTGGCAGCTTTGGACTTAACTTTATTAAGGGGATGTGCAGGACACAGTCTCCCACATAAAAATTAACATTATTAAGTCATCCACTTGGTTCTGCAGCTTCTTTGAAACAAGCTTTTTTTTTCTCAAACATTTTTTTTTATTTTTCAAATACATTTGAATAAATTTTGTAGTATTAATACATAACATCTTAAAAAACTATGTACACTATTTACATTAGCCTGACACTATAACATATCTTAATGTATACAGATACTTTATAAGTATGCCCAATCCATTATCAGAGTGTCTGGTCAATTACTGCATAGTGTCAATCAACAATAAGACTTATCCCCAAGGGTTGTTGATAAATGGCTCTGGATAAATCCTTAGTTCGTTAACTTTAATTAGCAATAATGCTGTGGTCTTCAATAGGTTGTAGAAGTCTTGCAAAGCTGGTATTGTGTTTGTATTCCATCTTCTTGTTATATGTGTCTTTTGGCTTTTCCCAGTTAGGGGAAGCCACAGCGGAACTCCGGTCCGCTAATGATTGGCAGTTGATTTTTATGTGTCGAGTTGCCAGCCCAGATGCACAACCTTCAACGAAGGTACGCCCATTCACGTATATCTCCACGCAGAAGATGCTCTAGCTGAGAATCAAACCAGACAGCATCTTACTGTGAGGCAACAACGCTACTGCAGCAATCGCAAGTGTAGTCCATACTAGATACATGTTTGACCAATTCAAATGAGGACCTTCGTTCACATTTAATAATACAAGAGCTTTAGTTAAATAAAATGATTAATTAAATAACGCTTGTAGAAAGTTGTTAATACCATTCCAAAATGGCTTAATTTTAACACAATCAAAGAAAATGTTGTTCCAATTTGCATTGTGTACTTGCTCACATCTCCAACATATTCCTTTTATGGAAGAACTAATTTTACTGATTCTATCTGGGGTTAAGAATGCTTTGTGCAAGCATTTGCAATTAAAAACTTTCCAGTATTGTGTAAAGAATGTATATTTTATCAATAATAAGATATTTGTTTTAATATCTTCAGTTAACTGTATTGAGTGCCCTTTTGTTATCTATTTCCAATATGAGGTTTTGGGTGTTGTTTTATACTTTATCGATATTTTGTAAAATTTTGAAATACTGTTTCCGATGTCAGAGTCATTATATATGATTTCACATATGTATTTTGTAAATTTAGATATTTATTTAAATGAAGAATTGTTAATTATTCTACTTAAATCTTGCGACTATGACAGAATACTCTGTAAAGTTAGCCAATCCTGTTGTGGGATTTTGTATGTTGTTTTTATTACTTGCATATCTAAAACTTATAGTTCTTTGATACATTGGAGCCAACAAACAAATCATTTCTGTTCCCAGGAATTAATAATTTCTCGATATATTTTATGTGGAAAGTTCTTTGTGATTATAAATGGTGTTAAAAGATCAAATCAGATTTTTAAATCTATATTTGCATTAATAATTTTCCTAAATGAGTCAATGTAATAATTAATCATATGAGTTTTAGTGAGTTTAGTTATGTTATATTGCATACTAATGCATATGTGCCATGGAAAATTGTTTTTATCTGTTATTTTTTTGTAAATCAAACTCATTTATTGATATTACAGTTAGTAATTCTTTCCAATTTGCAGAGTAATTTGGACTTAACCAATCTGAGATTGTTTTAGATATTGATGCTTTTATGTATGTTTCTATATCAGGAAAGTTTAATCCTCCCAGTTTCCATTGTCTGATATGATGTATTAAAGCTATTCAATTTCTTTTGGGAAACCATAAACATTTTATTAGGCATGAGTTTATTTCTTTAAGTATATTCCTTTCTGGTAACAGTTGTATTGCTGAGGCTATATATAGGATCTTGGGTAGTAAAACCATTTTTATTAACTGTAGTCTATCTTCAAACGTTAATATTATTTTGTTACATTTTTTTTCACAGAGATTTTAATTGTATTGATATTATTGTAGTTTTTTGAGACTAATTCATTATTACCCTTGCACAACTCAATTCCTAGATATTTTAAGGTAGATTTGTGTTTCCCTATGATGTGATTCTCCTAAGTCTGCAGTTCTTTTTTTATTTAAAAAATACAAATTTTGATTTTGATTTATTGAAATGGAATTCTGAAGTCATGTGAAATTTGTCAATTAATATACCTAACTCTTCTAATGTCTCTTTTGTATTAGATAATGTTAGTAATATGTCATCAGCAAATAGCATTAGTGTTGAGCTGGTAACCAAAGGTAGTACAGTTTCAGTGGTAGAGAAGTGATAAATCTATAAGAAAGTGGCTGTGCTACCTGTTTATATAGTAGGTAATACATTTGATTTGTCAGGCTGCATACTCCGTCGCTGGCTGGCGTGGTGCTAGGCCATCTACATAGCAATGTTAATGGTATGAAGATACCACAGCGTGGTTGGTTTTATATTAATTGTACATACAGCATTGCCTCATCAATGCAGAGAAAAGGGGAAAAAATCAAAAATAATGGGCATCTGAGGTCTTACCAGTAGCTGACTCAAAAAGCCTCAGTACCTGATGGGTAAACAAATAGGTCTATAAGATGGTAGGAGGACTACATAAGTTAGACTGGTATACAGCAACAGAAAATGAACAAGCAAACAAATGAATAATTTGGAAATGTCTCAGTGACCAGTACAGGTCAAGCTGATCTCTATGGTAAAAGGGCACTTTAGGTGCCATGACAACTTTTAAAAAGAAAGCGAGTCCCTGCATACAACTTATTTTGTGATGGAGATGGTTTGTTTACAAATACTACTTTATTGCGGTGGTGGTGCTGCGGTAGCATTGTCATCTAACAGTAAGACATTGTCCTGTTCGATTCTCAGCTAGAGCATCTTGTGTGTGGAGACATGTGTGAATGGGCGTACCTTCGTTGAAGGTTGTGTGTCAGGGCTGGCAACTCGGCACGTAAAAATCTACTGCCAGTCATTAGCGGACCGGAGTTCTGCTGTGGCGACCCCTAAACGGGAAAAGCCAAAAGGCACAACAACAGCTTTAAATTAGTTTTGTTGTTGTTCCATTTCTTCTTACCTTCTTTTTCAGTTTTATTATGGACCCATTATACTAAGGATTTGGACTGTGTGCATATAGTAGAAGAAATGATGAAATCACAAACTGCATTGCCTAATTAATGCTATTAGGGTAAAAATAAATAATTTCTGTTGGGGGTATAGTTTTGAAAGTCACCACTGTTTCCATTAACTAGCTGTTGTGTGTAGCAGAAGCAGCAAATTAAATGCACAATAGTCTCCAGATGTGTTCCATAATCACAGCACTGTTTCAGTGTTAGACTCCACTTTGTGTGTGCCTGTGAATGTAACGCATTGATGACTGTTCCTTTCACTTTGTCAGAACCCACATAATGTGTAAAAGGGTGTCACTGTGTTGAACAGAGGTAAACGAGTGCACAGAGCTGAGTAGTATGTGCTATAATATCAGTTTTGTTGTTCAGGTCAGCTGCCTGCTGAGACTGCTGACTTAAACTGCCTGTATGAATGAAGTACTTTGTGTCAGTCTGTCTGAAGTCAAGTCATAGGGTGAAGGGCTCCTTGCACTGGAAGACTTATTGCAGCTTTAGACTTGCTAACATTCATTTGTTCAGAATAAGGTGGTTGGGGGCATTTTCAAAATATTTTGAGAGTACCAGTGAATGACTGTAAGCAGGTTCCTCATCACTGCTTACCACTATTTGAACTCATCTCAAACACTGTATGCCCAGAGGGTAGCGTCATAACTCTTTTCAGGGTTCCAGGTGCATTAAGTAGAAATTTTGTAGTAGCAAGTCAGCAAACATTCAGGCTGAAGGTTTTTTTTTTCATTGAAATGACATACAGAGCAATCACAAGCCTACTTTGTATTTAATAGTTTATCTTGGGACAGTTAATTATAAACAGTAATCTTAATTCTTAGAATTCGATTTATATTTTTTGTTAAGGTTACTAACTCCTTATTTCCAGTTGTTGCCAAAAGTACTTAATTTTGAGAAATCCCTAGCAGATATTGTAGACAAGATTTCCTTAGTTACAAAAGTGTTTACATTTAAACAACTGTACATAAAGATTTTTGAAGATCGTTAGGTACTTTTACTGTTGCTTTCCTATTGTTTACTTTACAAACCTCCTCTAGCTACTGCTAAATTTTCTTATTTGTTTCATCTCACTCAACTTAAGGTAATTAAATCTGTGATGGTGGTTACACCATCAGGGAAGAACAACTACAGATCTCATTAACACAAAGCTTGACAGCAGACTAACTCTCAGGGGCGGCTCGTGCTATCGGACTGCAGAACTGCAGCCCTCATAGGAAAAAGATGGAAGTGTAGTTGATATTTCATTTGCCAATGCCATAAAAAAAAAAAAACATTTCCATTTGTGTTTTAAGTTACCCAATAATTAAGTCCGCAAAGTCCCAGAACTCGAACTGCGCATGCTCATCGAGTTCCATTTTTTTTTTTTTTAACAACGAACAAATGTAGTATCTACTGTACTATCTGACTGCTGTAGAAAGCAGTCCAGATTAAAGAAAAAGCATCAGTGTGATGCCCAGAAGTCTATGCGGTTTGACTACACTGTACACTAGAAGGGGGTTCGGACTTCCACATCCACAGGCACGTACATGTCATGGATGGCTGGATTGCTACTGACTGGTTCTCACTCTCTTCTCAAAAAAGAGTGAGAACCAATCAGTAGCACTAGCACAGAAGTACTGTACTTGTCTGTCTGTTTGGGACCGTTGGATTTAGTGGATTATATTGTTGGTGGTGGTACTTGAAGCAAATTTATTTATTTTTTTGTCTTGGTTGGTCTTGGCTAAGGGCTTGCCTTGCACTGCAGTCAAAGAGATCAGAGAGGAAAAGAAGACGACGAGCCGAGCACGAGATACATAAAACTGAGGTAGGTGATGCTTTCCAGCAGCTTAAAGAACTGTCGAGAAAATAACTTGCACAGATATACCTGTTTCGACCTTTTCCATTAATACAGTTTTATTGCATCACCCCATAGATTGTTTACTAAATCATACACATACTTCAAAACACACACACCTGTTAATAATAGTAGCACCTCACTTGCAAAACAATGACTATGAAAAAGGATGAGGAAGCTGTTTGTCTGTTTTAGCAGCACAGTATTTCAGCTTCTGCACCCGCACTCCCGCAAGTCTAATTTTCGTTTGTACAAAGATGCTAGAGGGTCCAGCATGTGCAGAACAATGGCTACTTAAGCAGCAAAAAAAATATTTATTTCCAACCAAAACTGACAAGAGAATATCTGCTAAACTCTGACTGCCACAAGGAACAGTACAGGAGCAGCTGATTTGAGGTATTGTAGTAGTAAATGCCATCATGCAATTGAAATTTTTTTAAGACATTAAATATTATGCAGCCCAGATCTGAAACATGTTGTACTGGTCTAGTCGCAGAAGATTTTAGTCTTAAGATCAGAAAAAAGTTGATTTGTTTAAATGCATTTTGTTAAATTTTGGCTGGTAGTAGATATTACAGGCTGTTAACCTAGTCAAAGCCAGGCTCAACTGGGCATTGTTCTAGGTAGCTGCAGTGGGTGCACCTCTTTTATGGGAAGGTAACCGTTGTATTTATAGCTTAATAACATGCAAGAATAGGCACTGAAACCTGCCAAACTATTACTAGAATTTCCGGTTTTGTGATGTTTCTAGTGCCATTAAAGTAATACTGTAGAGTTAAATGGTACTGGATACCTAAGTATTAATTTAAAAGCAAATGGTACTAGAAACTTCACAGAACCAGAAATTCTAGTGACAGCTTGGCAAGCTCCACTGTTTGCACATGGAAAGTATGAATTTGTGAACATACTACACTTTATCCTTGTATACCAAACTACTAGTAGCATCCTGTTATGTTGGTAAAACAAGCACATGTTTGAGTCATACTATTTCAAGATGACAAAATGGCCATAATAAAATCTGTAAAACCAGCATATATATTTTAACCAATTTGTTGAATGGCATGCATTAACTGTTTGCTAATTTTGGTGTTAATTGTTTAACTGGAAACTGATAATGATGACTTTCTGTTACTGCTACTAGACATACATTCCTCCATTTTCTGTTTTACTGAATATTCTCAATACAGAGGTGAACAACAGTGACTGTATGTTTATAGATAGTTACTACTTATAACAAGGTAATCACAAGTGCACAACTAACTACCTCAGTGCAAGAAGTCTTCACAGAATGGTGTCTGGACATTTTGGCAGCCCTTCTGTATTCTGTGTTTTATACACACACACACACACACACACACACACACACACACACACACACACACACACACACACACACACACACAAACACACACACACACACACACACACACACACACACACACACACACACACACACACACACACACACAAAAACACACACACACACACAAAAACACACACACACACACACACACACACACACACACACACAAAATTATACCTTTCAACATCTTACAAGAAGAATTCTGGATAAAGCCTAACATAATGGGGGGACAGAAAGTAGGAACAGACTTTAAATATTGCTCTTATAAACTTTGAAAGTTGCCAAAATTACAGATTTTGTGATAGCATGCATTTCTGAAGGATATAAAGTTTGAAATGCAAATGTTTGTTATTATTTAGGGACTCAATCCTCAATGATTTGTCTGAAAATCACAAATTTTATGAGGAACAGACCAAAAAATATGAGGCAAAAATCTGGACAGTTGAGGGGTGTGTGTGTGTGTGTGTGTTCAAATATTTATTGTTATTGAGGGATGCACAGTGGGGGTATCACAGAGATTGCTACTTTCAGCATGTTACTTGGTACTTTTATAAAGTCATGCCTCACAACCTTTCTGATTCCATCCGGATATTAAGTAAACTGTCATGTAGCCAATACATTGAAATATTTTTTTCTTCTACACTTCATTTTGTCTTCATTGGACTCTCATAATGATGGTTTGGCACCCAGGGCAGTGTATTTAATTCAAGACACAGTTTTTGTGGTTTTGAGTATAGCTCCACCCCTTTCTAGTTGGTCACACCCCCTTCCCATTGGCCCCACTCGCTTAGCTGTCTCCTGCAGCCCCCCTTTGATTTGAAGTCACCAGCCGCCACTGGATATAGGTCTATATGAGGTACAGAGGTTTGGGGATTTATTTTCCTTTAGGATTGGTGTGATTAATGAATATCTCCAAGAGGGAGGCATTAAAGCTTGTGACTGAATTTCTAATAGAGTTTTATGGAAGAGGGATAGTATCTTTGAAGAAAAAAGTTTATATATTTCCATAAGTATGACATCTATACCTGGAGCTTTATTATTTTTGCCCTCTTTTATTGTATCTGTAATTTCTTTGTAGGATACGGGTGCTGGCAGATCTAGTTTTAATTTTTCTGCTTTTTTTATATTAGAACATTTTTCATCTAGATTTAATTGATCGATATGTATTTTTTTCTTTTTTGGAAATGTTCCATATAGTGATTTCTATAGGTATCACGAATGTCACCTATATCAGAGACATTGTTCTCTTTCTTTTAATGGAAGATACTTTTAATGTTATTAGCTTTTTATTATATTTTGATTCTAGTGGATACATTATGTAGATATTTGGGAGAAGTGGCCAAGGTATTAATTTTTAGTTTTTCTAAAGTTAAACTAGTTTTATGTGTTAGAATTTCATTGTATTTATTGTTTAATACTTCTTTCTTTTTCATCTCCAAATGATTTTGATTTTTTTCAGTTTTACTGACAAAAGTTTGGATTGCAGATCTAATAATTCAGAATCCCATTCTCTGATTTTTTTTATACCAAGTTAGAGTTTTACCATATATGTAAGCTTTTAATGAGTCCCATAGATTCATAGGTTCATAGATTAGTACTAGGCTAACTGCCCTTGTGGGCCATTTTCAGCCTAGCCAATTACCCCATGTGAGAATCAAACCCTGCATGGTATGTTTGTAAGGTAAACACCTTAACCATTATGCCAACCTCCCACCCATACCATTATTTTATTTATCTATGTGGTGTAATTAATATCTAAGAATAACTGTAATTCAGATAATAACCAAGGTTTACACTCTTTAATTTTAGTTATATATGCTGGAATTCTGGAGTTAAAGATTAATGGTTTGTATCCATTTTGAAATTTTAGTATCAATGAACTGTGGTCTGAAAAGAGGCAGGGAGTGACTGAGAAATTAATGATTTTAGAGTGTAAGTCATGAGCAGCAAATATTTTATCTATTCTACTTTGGGTACCAAATCTGTGATTTTGATGGGAAAACAACAAAGATGTATCTTCTTTAAATTTGAAAGTGTCTACAAGATGGAATGATTCTACCCACTTGTTTAAAGCTTTTGATACAGCAGATATATGCAGTTGTCTTATTTGTAGTTTCAGAAATATCAAATATACAGTTAAATCTCCTCCTAATATTAAGTGGCCTTTATAATTATTGGAAATGAAATCCAAGTGTTTTTTAACAGTTCCTGTTCCAGTGCCTGGGAAGCAATATAGATTGGCTAGGGTCCATGTTCTATTATTATATTTAACTATTACTAATGCCATAAGGCCTTCTTTATCTTCATACCTATAAATGATTTCTGGGTTAATCACATTTGTTTTCTATAAAACTGTTATCCCTTTTGTCTTTGGCTTATAAATGGATTGCACCAATATCATATATTCCTTGGAATTCCATTTGTAATTGTCATTTGTTTTGAAATGAGTTTCTTGAAGGAAGACAATTTGTGCTTTGTTCAGTTTTAAATATTCCGGTAGATTTGGTCTCTTGCTAGGATTGTTTAAGCCATTGGTATTTAAAGATAATAAAGTTAAATCCATCTTAGGTTATTTAGACTATATTTTTTTTGTTTTATTGTAACAAACATTTTCCTCTGATAACTATAAAGCATATGTTTGAGCTTTTAAATGAAATTATCAGTTTTATACTTTGAGTGTTTACCAATAAAGTAATGTTTTGGTCAGGCATACTACAAATGTTTTTGTGAAATAAATTTAAATTAATAAATGTTAAAACTAAGATCCGCACTTGCCATGGAATGAAAATCATTCCTAATCTGATGGATAAACCTAAGTCCATCAGATTATAACTCATACTTTGACAATCCAGATCATCTGAGCTCCATAAATTGGATTATCATATGGATAATATTTGTAATAGGAATAAGCAATATTTATAATATTTTGAACAGATATAGTACTATTGTAATGTCTACTTATTGTATAAGCAATTGATATTTACATGAAAGAGAGATGACAAGCAATTCAATCATAGTAAAGTAGGATGTATCATATATAAAACCTCAGTAAAAGATTATGCCACAGTTATTTGACACATTCACCCTTACTGATGAAGTCTTTCAAAACGTACTACTTAATATAAATAGATGGTAATAATATTTATACCTGTTTATAATACAATGTATTTTACCAGATATATCAGAAGTTATATTTCATTGTTTGCCAGCATTTAAGTAATCCCTTTGTTGCTAACTTACTTAAAGCATCAAATTTCTTTCAAGTGAACATTGATAAAAGTTAGTGCATTTTAATTATCAGTGCATCCCTCTTCCCCCATTTCTTAGACATAAGGATTTTCATATCTGTCATTTCTTATTATAAAATGAGTGAAATTATATGCTAAAAGCAACAAATTCACTTAATGCGATTAATGATTACAAGTTCCCTTTCCATATTCATAAATTGCCATTTTATGGCATATACTGAAAGTTTTTAGATGTAAATGGCAGCATTCTGTTTTGTATAATCAGCAAAGGTTAAACTGAGTAATTGTCAATTTAATACTGTTTGTTCAGAATGTGATTGTTACATCCTGTGACATTCGTAGTTCAGGCTTCTATTGCTTCCCTTGAACAGCTTTGTCAGTTTGATGTCATGTATAAAACATTTGTTACCTTGGTAACAGCTTAAGTATTATGTATGGTCAAGATGGGTTACAAAACCACAATTCAAGATAAAGCAATTTTATGACTTGTAATGCACATTTACTTATATGAGAAAATCATCATGCTTCCCCTTGATGTTCAATATAGTGTATATCATTTATGACAAGTTAAAACAGTAGTGTTATTATACACAAACCATGTTATTAAACTGTGTCTATTGTCAGTTTAATACTATTTGTTCAGAATATGATTGTTACATTCTGACACATTTCAAGTTCAGGCTTCTATTGTTCTCTTGAGAAACTTTGTTAGTTATATATGGTCAAGATGGGTTACAAAAACTACAATTCAAGTTAAAGCAATTACATGACTTGTCGTAGAACCACAAACTGAAGACCAGCAACACGAAATAATACTCTGTTAAAGGCAAGTGGCCGAGGTGCTAGAGAAGTTTCATGTGATTTGGATTTCATTAAATCTTTTATTTTGTGTTGCTGGTCTTCAGTTTGTGGTTCTATGATTTATCTTTACTGGTTGTGGTTTATTTCAATTACATGACTTGTTATGCATATTTACTTATATAAGAAAATCATCATGCTTCCCCTTGATGTTCAATGTGGTGTATGTCATTTATGAAAAGTTAAGACAGTAGTGTTATTATACACAAGTCCATGCTATTAAATCCGTCTTTAATATCTAAATTCAGCAGATTGCTTCATCTTATATGACACATATATTTTATGTCTAGATTTACTAAAATCATACATTACATAACTATTCTGTTTTTTTTTTGTCTGTTGCTTAGTTATTTGAGAGACCACAAACTGTAATGCTTATTCTTATTATTAGCTCCTTCCAAGCATGTTTATACAGTCCATAGACTTTAAATTATGAGACCCTTCTAGTTTCTTATTTCATATAAGTATATTTCCATCCTTACATACACACATATCAGTACTTCAAGCACGGGCAACAATGCCCATCCAGTTTTGCCAGAATATCATTCACTAGTTCGTGTAGTGTGTTTCCAGGCTGTTCTAAAAATATCCAAACCAATATTTATCCTGTTCCATTTTACCAGCCTGTTCCATGCAGTGACCACTCTGCCAGTGAACCACTCAACACACCTGCCATTCCCACAGATATTTCCACAAAGGAAATCTGATGACTCTCTAGCACTTCCTGGCAACCCCAAACAGCCCTAGAATCAGTCATCCCCATATGCCCAACACGTCCAGGCAAGTTCACTTCCGAGACCACTGCAAAGGGTTCTGCACAAGACCAAGTGCTTTCAGTCTTTCACAATAACTCAGACTTCCACTCTTGTGTGTTTGGACCAAAATACATTTTAAATATAACATTGCTCTTATTATTATTATTTTTTTTTTTTATCAAGAATCAACTTAATGAGCTAAATGAAGTGTTGGGAAACCATTAATATGTGTACATGTGGTTTAAAACAGCCCTTGTATTATATATATATTTTTATGAAAAACAAAAACATTGCCAAGAATCTTCTTGGAGGCTCCTCAGAGCCATTAAGCATTATCGTCACTCTGTCTCAATTATCATAGCAACCTAGGAGCATTTGTTTCTGTTAGTGTGTTTGTGTACTGCATACCAGAGGCTCACGATGCACCTGAAGCAAAGCTTTACTTCACTGCACCTTCAAGCTTAAATTCCCTCCCTTTCAGTGAGGCAGCAGCCAGGAAAAGAATGGAGATCAAACAGATAAAAAAAAAACTCCCAACAAGCCACCATAACAAGAGATAATGTATTCTTCCAGCCTTCCCACATCTCACTTAGCAGATGAACAAACTATTCTCTGCCAAAACATCCCAAATCACAGTTTCATCCACCCCCTCCCCTGGATCTAGGCCAAAACACCAAATGTCTCTTCCCAATACACAAGCATCAGCAAACCTTGATCACAAGCTGCAACCCACAGCTTCCTGGAGACGAAAATGGCAACATACAACAGCTGCCAGACACAGCTGCATCCACGCACACCATGTCAGGTTTAATCAAACAGCACTCAAAGCTATGATACCTACCATAATTGATATTAACTATGTTTAGACAGAATAATAATGATATTTGTATTAGGTGCCAGACACAGCTGCATCCATGCACACCATATCAGGATTGATCAAACAGCACTTGTAGCTATGATGCCTGCCATAATTGATTTTAACAATATTTAAACAGAATAATGATGACATTTGTACTAATAGCTTGCTACTATTATTTAACAAGGATATACATGACATTTCTAAATCATACTTTAAATGAAGAAGGCATTAGTCTCCATGACAGCATTTTTTTTTTAAAACACTCTACTGTAAATGCTATAGGTTCATAGGTTGGTACTAAGCTATCGGCCCTAGGGCCTATACAAGCCTAGCCATAACAATTCCCTGGCTATTTCTTCCCACACTATTTACTTCCCTGGACCCCTATCTAGCAGGGTGACTGACGTGATCCCCGGGGTGAATTTCCTTTCGCTCATCCAATCATCAAGGTTCCTTTTGAAGAGGGCCAAAGAGGCGCTCCGCTTGACGTGTATGGGCAGTCTATTCCAGAGTCTGGGGAGTCTCTAGGTCAGGAACCTATCCTTCCAGCATGTTTTGTTTATTGTGATGACAAGGTTTAGATCCCTGGAGCGTGTGGCTCTGAGGGATTGGGATTTCTTTAAGTGTAGCATGTCCAACAGCTCTGGGTTTGACATGGCCTTGTATGTTAAGCAGAGATCATCTCAGAGTGGACGATATGCGACAGAGTATAGCTGGAGTTTTTTAAGGTGGTCAGCATAGGGCATCTGCTTTAGGCTTATGATTCTTTTAGTGAGGTATTTCTGCGGCCTTTCCAGTTGTTGCAGATGTCTTGAGAGGTACATACCAAATGGGGCGTTGTATTCTATAATGGGTCTAATGAGGAATGAGTTCAGTGGGACAATGACCTCCTTTTTTCTGGATGAAAAGCCCTTAGTGATGAGGTGAGCCACATAAAAGGATTTCTCTGACTGTTATGGCGATGTGGTTAGTGAAGGTGAGACCACTGTCCACCTGTGTCCCTAAGTCTCTTATCACACTCTCGGTGTTTAGTGTACTGCCACCTATGTGGTAATTCATAGGTACATGTTTTTTCCCAAAGGGGATAACTATACATTTCTTGGCACTGAGCTAGAGCCCATGGCTCTGGTACCAAGCATCTGTTTCTGTAAGCCCCTTTTGTAGAGTATCCACATAATTTGGGGATTCAATAATGGCTCCCAGTTTGCAGTTATCTGCGAACTTTGTTAGCCAGAGTCCCTTAGCGTTGGCCTGTACTTCAGAGAAGTAGATGCCAAATAAGAGAGGGCCCAGGACTAAACCATGAGGTACTGCACTTGTCACTTGTCTGGAGCTGAATTTGGAGTCAGCTACTTTTACAGTGTGGGTTCTGTCAGTAAGCCAGTTGGCAACCCATCGAGTGACATAGGGATTAATGCCCAGCTTAGTAAGTTTATCTATGATTCCAGAGTGGGGAGATGGTGTCAAAGGCCTTGGTGAGGTCCAGATAGGTTGTGTGGACTGCCTTACCCTTGTCCACGGCTTTGGAGACTGATTCAAAGAAGTCAATCAAGTTCAGAAGACAAGATCGACCCTTCACAAACCCAAACTGGGTGGGGTCCAGTGTTTTAAGATTGCCAATGTCTTTTATTTATAAGTTCCATGATAATACATTCCATGGCCTTGCAGATCAGGCTCATCAGACTGATGGGGCTATAGTTCCCAGGATCCAAGGTGGATCCCCCCTTGTGGACTGGGATAACTGTAGCTGTTTGCCACTCAGTGGGCATGAAGCCTGAGGTGAGGGTATGATTAAACATGACACTTAGGTGAGGTGCCAGTTCATTTTGTAGTTCATGTATTACACAGCCTGGAATGTCATCTGGTTCCATGGATGCTGTATTCTTAGCTTTGGAGAGTGAGTTTTTTATCCGTGTGGCCATTATTACCAGAATTTGGCAATCTTCTGGTATTGAGATAGGCCGTTTAGGGGGTGAGAGGGGGGTGAAGTTGGCACTGAATTGATCTGCCAGGATATTGGCAATATCCTTGGGATCAGTATATTTAATGCCATTCTGTTGTAGCTCAGAGATGATCTGAGCATTGCCATTTAGATTCTTGACATAGTTATAGAATGCCTTGTGGTTGTCTTTGGAATCTTTGGCAATTTTATTTTCGTCACTAGCTTTGAACAAAATATGCATATCAACAGCTAGTGGGGTTTGGCTTTATTGGTCTGAAATTGTCCATTAAAATGATGAAACAAGTCATGGGCATTCAGAATTTCCATTGAGCTGAAACACCTGATGTTCATAAGGTTAATTTGCATATATCCCATGTGCCTCTAATACAAGAGGTTTGGGAGATCACTCAGTGGAAGTTCTAGTTTGCTGGAGTTTTCATTTTTGTTTTTACTGATTGTTTTTTAAGTGACCTTCTCACTCATTGTTTTAGTAATTAGCTTTGGAGGATTTTATGAGGGATCTCAGCTTCTTACTGAGGCTGGTAAGGGAGGTTTTTGCATCCTGGGTTTTCCTCTTTTCTGCAACAGTTGCTTTCTTTTGTTGTAAAGTTTGTTTATGGCAGTGAACCACCAGATTGGCTTCCTTTTTTTTTGGAGAAGAGCATCCTGGTTCTATTTGGGATGGCACGATTCATGCACGAGTGGATGTGCTCATACAGTGCCTTAGTGTAGGACTCAGCAGTCGAACTTTCAGTTCCCGTCTGCATGGGTGTCAAGTTTGTAACTTCTGACTTGAGTAGCATGAAGTTGGCTTTGGAGAAGTTTTTTTATGGAGGTTTCCTTACTGGGGGTTGGGATGTGGATGTTAAGGGTGATTAGCTTATGGTCTGACCTGACCAATGAGGGGGTGACCATAGGTGTGGAGCATCAATTTCCCATGTTGGTAATGACCAGGTCCAGGATATTAGAGCCCCTGGCGGGACTATGGATTAGTTGATCCAGGGCATTGGAATTTATGAATTCCAAGAACCGTTGGGCAAATGTGTTGGTACATGAGTAGTTTTCCCAGTTAATGGCAGGGTAGTTGAAATCACCCAGTATTAGGGTGTTTGTTTGTATATTAATATTTTCCAGTATGTTAAGAAAGGTGTAGTAAGAATCTTGGGGCATGGTGGGGGATCTGTAGCAAGCTACAATTTGGATTGCAGTCTTACGTAGTGTTGGTTGCACCTGGAGAATTTCAGACGCATTGTGTTGGGCAACTAACCTGGTGGTGTGAATATCCTTGGTGAATGTGGACACTCCTCCACCTTTAGTGTTTCGATCCTGGTTTGGTGGCCTAAAAGTGTGGTAAGAGTTGTAGCCTGGTATTGCAGGGGTGCTCTCTGTAGCCTTGAACCTGGTCTCAGTTACTGCACAGATATCGATGTTCTCCATTTTTAGGAGTACCTCGAGAGAGTGCATTTTGCGGTTTAGACTTCTAGCATAGAGTACCATTACCTTCAGACTTTGCATGCTTGTACCTGTTATGGTGGTGGTTATTATATATTATATTCATTTGTTACATTTGAGTCTGAACTCTGATGAATGGTACCTTGTTGAATTAGTTAATTACTTAAATTATAAGTAAAATCAATGAAAAATAAACAAGATAAGTATTTGTTCAGTTTAAGTAGGGAAATATAAACTTCTATGTTTGTATTATATATTGCTTTGTTTGACTTATATATAATGTAAATAGTAGCCCATCTTGACCTACCTTTGTTTGTGAAGAATTATTGGACTCTCTGAACATTCTGAATAAATCATTACTGTTTCTCAGTTGTTTAAGAAATCCTCCTTTTTAAATAAAAATAGATGACAATGATGTACCATATCAGTTGATACTTTGAGAGATGTAGTTATTTATTTATTTTTTTGGGGACAGCTATCTTAGAATCAGTTTTTTGTTTCTCCTTTCTAGTATCAATCCAAGGATGTGTTTGCTTTATTCTTTTAAGAGAAGGGGCCATCCATTCCATTTCTTCTGGGATAGACACTATGTTGTTGTTTTTGATGAATATAATAGCTTCTTCTAAGTCATTAAAGGTTCTCATCTCATTGGCAAAAAGTATTTGTATCTTGGCTGGAAAGACCAGCTGTGCTTTAATGTTGTTTTGTTTTAACAGTTTTATTATTGGCCAGACTTTTTTCTTTGTTCTAGTATTCTGGAAGAATAATCATTGTCAAACCTCATCAGGCTTTGATTGTATTTTAAGTGTGATTTTCTCCAAGCAGATTTTAATATTAGTTCCTTGTCCAAAAATGGAAGAAATTTTATAACTATGAATCTAGGTGGAGTATTTGTTGAGTTAGAAGCAGATTTCCTCAGTACTATATGTACCCTTTCAATTCCAAATGAAAGTCTCTCTTTCAAGTCTAAAAATTAAGGAATCCAGGTTAAGAATGAAATAATGTCTTCTCCTTCAGTGTTTTCAGGCAGACCAAAGATCCTTATGTTGTTTCTCCTTTTGCTGTTTTCTAAGTCATCTATTTTGTTAAGCAGCCATGTATTCTGTTTAAGCAGACATTCTTTTTGGAGTCCTTCCTCTTTGAATCTCCCTTCAATGTCATTTAGAGAAGTCTGTATATTTGTTATTTTGTATTGTGTTGCTGTAGTAGTTCCTTAAGAGTATCGGTCTGTTTTTGAGAATTTAATTTGAGGTTTTCCAAGTCATTTTTAAAGCCATCCATCTTCAAAGATAGTTCCTGTAAGGCAGATGTCATCAGTTGTAGTTCTTTTTTCAAAGTATCATCTGGATGAGAATTCTTTGAGTGGTTCATATTCAGTGACTCAATATATCTCCAAGTTACTTGTCAGGAAAATATTTGTACATCTCCACCAAAATTGATATTTATGTAGTTTAGTAGTTTATCTATAGATTTCTGACATTTTAAACTTGAAAATAATAACATTTTCCTATATTATTAAACTAGTTTATGGAGCTCTCAAAATTCACTGCTCTCAGTTGGCCATCTAGGCTCTGCCGCCCAATCCCCCCCCCCCCCGAAACAAGCTTTGAAAGAGCAGAGCTCAATGAAGTCTAGGGTATCTGACAGCAATGCTGAATGCACTTCATTTACCCGGATTAAAATTCATCCTACTGTCTGACCTTTTTCCAAACACAACTAAAAATTTTTAAGACTTAATTAATGGCCCAAGTCAAACTCAATACTTTTCTAATTGCAGTTGCTTTAATTTAAATTTTTTATTTAGAATATAGCATTTTAACCTTCTCTAGAGTTTCTCCACTGTCATGGCATAGGGAAAACATGCTGTAAATCCAGTTAACTGCTTCTCACTGGGCAGTCTTTTTATGATATTTAGCCCTTCAGGAATAAAACATAATATTAAATTGTTTGAGGGTTACTTAGTGAACTCAGAGTGCATTTCAGTCCACTAGTGAAAGGTTATGTCTTCAAAAGGTTACAAGGTATTGCAGATCCTAATACTGCAACATATGCAGTGTAGCTATCTACTAAATATTTTTAATTTTATTAACCTGGTACATGGACTGATCTGATTACCAATTTCAGACACAACCTGAGTTGTGTGGCAATGACATCTGAGACAGAAACACATGACAACTATGAATACATACTTAGGGAAATGGATTGCTTTTTTCTAAATATTTTTTTCATAATAAATGTCACACGTCAATTAGTCTGCTTACTCTTAATACCAATAATATTATCTGATAAATATTTTACTCATTGTTTTACTCAGAACTAGCATTAGGTCTGCATATAAATATGGGTATTTATACAGTTGAATAGCCTAGCAAATATTAAATGCACTGTATAGAACAAAGTTGTTTTCATGTGGTTATTGTAGCAGTATAAACAAGTTACAAGTGTTAAGCATGATATTCAGGAATACAATTTGTTTTTGTGTGCATTATCTACAGTTTTGAAAACAAGCATGTTTTATAGTCTTAGGTATTCCAAATGTTGGGAAATCTCTAAAGCCCTTAATATCCTGAAGGATGGAATTCCATGCTGCAAAGTATCTGTCTAAAATTTTATTAAAGGGAAGAGACATCAATGCTGGTACATCTTCAGTATGTACAGAGTGTTGTATGTATGGATTGTTGCACCTGTGGGAGGGTAGCAACTCCAAGAAAGGAGTTTAAACATTAAGTGAATTTAATAGAAGTGTGGCTCTGATAGTGGTGGGGAGTCATACAGTGGGGTATTACCTTGTGCTGACTATGAGATGAAATAGTAAATGTTATTAGTTGTATTTTTCAGACCTATTTTATTATAAGCTGATATAGGAGGTGTTACAGGAAGACAGTAATCTATCCTGGGAATTATCACGTCTTTGCCTATAGATCTTGCTTCAGTGGTAAGAAGCTGCTTGAATGCATATGCAAATTTATAATTTTGTGCACAATGAAGGTTAGTTGTTGGTCAAAAGAGTAACCTCAGATTATTTTTGAAGGGTAACATCTAGGATGGTGTTCCCCTGTGTGGCTTTTATGTGTAAAGTGTTCTTTACTGAGGTTTTTGTATGTGCTTCAAAAGTCATTGAAGAATATTTGGTACAGTTAATGACAAGTTCACAATCTATCAGCCAGTTCCAAAGGCAGAAATCCTTTTGTAAAGTATTCTGAAAGTTACAGACATGAGGGGCTTCAGCTGAAACAATGCATCTGCATACAGTTTGCAGCTAACACTCTGAAGATCAGTTGCTAATATATTCATAAAGGCAGAAGGGTAGTGGCACTAAAATTGGAGTCCTGTAAATTGTATGTGCTGTAGTGTGAAGAAATGTCTCCTTGAATGATCACAGTCATTCAATTGGTTGCAAAACATAAAATCCATTTTATTGTGGCTTCTTTCAGGTTTACGAAGATGCCCTTTCTCCTTGGCTTCATAGATTTGTGGTATTACTGTATAGACATCATTCACAGTGCTGTACTCTATTTGACATCATGATGGGTCTTGTCAGACTGTATTTGTAATGTTTTTTATCAGCTACTTATACAGTAGTTTCTCTAGTGCCATAGGCAAAGCATGTTGATTGATCTGAAGTTTAAGGGTGTTACTGTTCTGTTTACTTTGTAGAGTGGCACTATGGTAATATGTTTCCAGCTACAGGTAGGATTCCTCTGGTTAAGATTAAATGATAAATTTGACCAATAGGTTTTGCTGTGTGGGGTGGTTATTCTTAAACATTTGGGGTGTAGTTCATAAGTATCTGGTTTAGGTTTATAACATACACAATGATTCAGAAAAAAATGGAATTGAAGGGTAGTATCATTGAGGGAGGATGCTGGCATTCATGAACAGGATCTCTCAGGGTACATATTTGACTTCTATTGGAATCTGAAGAAATCACTGAAAGCATGATGCAGATGCTGTCCTGGAGTTGGTGATGGCACAATTTTTATGAAATATCTCATTGTTACCTTAGTTCACAAGTGGAGCTATTCCTTAGGCTGTGTTTATCATCTGAATATTTATTTTTCTTTTTTAATTGACTGTCTCAAACTATAAGCTTCGGGGTACACCCAATCTCAACAGGTAAAACAGTAAGAGAATAAACTCCCATATCAGTCTCACTCACTGAAAGATTTTCAGATTTCATCTGTTTTCAGATATGAAAACCCAATAAAGCTACTAGCTGATGAAGGAAATACTTTAACTAGTTGTCCAAAGGAATCCTTTTCCATATTGCTGATTTTCCTACCAATTCATATACTTCTGACGTTTACTTGAATGAAGTAAAGATGAAATCGAAGCATTCTTTCTGAAGGTTGACAATGACAAAGTTTAAAGAAAACCCAAGAACGTGTTGTAAGAATTTTGAGGAGTGATTACTATGAAAAATGCTAAGATATTAACAAAAGAAACTTGCCAGAAGAAACAGATTAAATTTATCATGGAGAATTACAAACTCCAATTCAGTCATTACACCTCAAAGGAAATTTAACACTATGACATGTTGGCATAATTAATTCATATCCCAGTACATCCCTCACTTCTAAAGCAAACTTCCACTACATGCCAAGCAGAGAAATATGTTTGCCATCTTCCAGATAACTTAGATAATAGGATGGGCAACCTCAAATTTTCCCTCTGGCCTATCTTGTGTTGCCCTCTTTGAGGGCAGAGGGAACTTCTGAATAAAGGTTTTAGCTGTAGTGAGCTACATCTCAGTATGACTGTGTGTTACAACCGATAGCACTAAGTTCGGGAGACTTTTCTACCAGTACCGACTAGTAAAAAGTCTTTTCTTGACTATGAAGGAATCATCTACATTTTAGATCATATTTATGATGGACAGGAAAGTTGATACTAATGAAATCTTGCAATGAATCATGTTTGTAGACCTACTACCTCTGTCCTGGTAAAAGGAAAGAACTTTGATAAGCATCATCAGCCTGTATCCATATAGATATGGTATTCACCCTTAATCCAGCAGCAGTCCAATTAAGCTTTACTGATTTTGTGTGATGAAGTTTACTAATGCAGTAAATGAAAAGCGCTTAGCATAACTTACGGTTCTTTCTTCATTCCATTGCCAGCATTGTGTTTATTATATAGTGGTTTGTGAATCATTTACTTTGTTTTTCCTGAGTACCTGGTACAACACAGGGTGCATGTACCCATCTAATATTCTACATCTGTCAGGGTAGGCAGATATTCTATAACCCTCCCGTCATGAAACTGCAAGGCATGCCAATGTGCATGGATAACAGTCCCGTCTCCCTCAAAAGAACTGCAAGGTTCGGAGATATTTAATTTAACAAAATCTTGAATCTATTTGATGTGCTTCCTTTGAATCATTTAGGGGACAGCAATGATGCATGTGAATGGCAATCCTAGTTCATCAGCCTGCTTGTAGTAAACTGTAGCTGATTGAAGAAAACTTGCTTGCAGTGTTATAGTGTTTTGGAGAACATTACCCCTTCAAAAACTTCACTACAGTAATTGCATTCTGATGGAATAGGATAACTCTTGTGTTTTCAAAGCATGTGTTAGACCATGTCCCTTTTACATAAAATCTTGTCAGTGAAAGCATAGCTAATACGAAGCAATCTCTGACCTTGGGAAAGCTCTGTTGTTTGCATACAAGTACTGATTACCTTCCACCTCAATTCCGCAGCCTTCCCCATATATCATTGCATATAATTACCTCTCTCTACCTACCTCTTTACATAAACCACTCCCTCCATAAAGACATACCTGACTTCCATCCCACTTACGCAAATCTCCTTCTCACATAAACTTACTAGCTCTGTCACTCTTTGCATTCTACATTACTTAACTTTTCCATCATCTGTGTCTTCTGTTACTTCGTCCTTCATCCATGTATACCCTTAAACCTTAACTTGTCACACAGTCTGTCTCTCCACTATTCACCATGTTATTAACACAATTAATATCAGTACTAGCTCTGCCATTCCCTGAACAATATATTTTTTCACAACCATACCCTGTATTATAATCTGCCATCTCCTGCCTCACGTGCCAACTCATCAACACTTCTTCCTGCCACATTTCATAACCACCCACCTATTTCCCTTTTCAAGATAAAACATGTTCAGTACTTACTTACTTGACTCATCCCTAGAAAATTTTGTCATAAACTGAAAATAAAACCAAAGCAGCAAATGTGTCAATTGATATATATGAGCATTACGATTGTTTTACCAAAAATGTTGTTTACTTAGCCAAATGTGTCCATTGTTCAGCCTTTTATGTAGGAAAAACTTGAAGAACTTTTAAAGAAAGAATTGGTGAGCATATTTTGGATATAAAGCATATGAGAAACACCACTGCTTTAGTTAGGCATATAGAGCAGAACTTTGGGCATAAATTCAAATTTTGTATAATACAGCATATCAAAAAAGATAGTCAAGGTGCCGTGTTGGATGTGTACCTTGACATATGCGAAATGAAGTGGCAGTTGAGGCTGGATGCTACAGTGTTCCCAGGCATCAATGACAACATGTTTGGCTCCCATTCTAAAATTGAATCATATTAAGGGATAAACAGTTGCATAAAACCTAAATGGTTCAGTGTATATTTTACCAAAATATTTTAGTATTTTGCAATATTAACTGGCATATGTAGTGTGTTATTGTTTATAGTTTACACATGTTTTTTAGTTTATATATGTTTTTTCACATTATTAATTTATAATATTTTAGACGTATTTATTTATTAAGAATATAGATTACCGTTGTATATTAACATTACTAATATACGTATATATATATTTTTTTAAATGTATTATTATGTTTATATTGCATGTACATCATATACTCATATATTTATATGGTTCTTAAGGTTGAATTTAAGCTAATTAACATTTTATTGAAAGATGCGTATGTTAATTGAATGTAATTAGTGTGAGAGTATATATGCTCACAAGTGTGTTTAAGAATGTTTGTTCTGAAGAAGTCTGCTCATTAAAGACTAAACCTAGGTAAACTGTCGTCATTTTTTGTGATTGGTGCTAACCTGCAGTTCCTGACAACAGGTCGATACCAGTGGTTCTTCTTTGTGGTTTAAATAGTTTGGTGTACCTTTTATTATTTTTTTATTAAGTTGTCACAATGCCATTTACCTCAGTGGCTTTTATATTTCCACACAAGCTAGATGAAACAAAAATATTAAGAGAACATATACTTTACAATGGATCCTAACACCCAAAGCAAAATTATTTCCACAGGCTCACTCCTTAAGTGACCACCTCCCCACTTTCAGTATCAGAGAGCATATCACTATCCACAAGTTCCATCAATACAATCATGTATGTAACCTGTGCATCTCGCTAACAGACACTCTAATGTCTAATCTAAAATCGGTTAACTGGAGCTCTTTATATACCCTCTAACAAAATGCAGCAGTATCCTTGTTCAGCACCACTTTTCTAACTATTTTAAACAAAATGACCTCTATTAATACTAAAAGAGTAATATTTAATCTAGCTTCATGGCTATCAAGACAAACTGAGCAATAAATATATTAAAGGCACAGGGTTTGGCACTACTCCAAAAAATTATTTATTTAGTTAAGTTTGATGACCAGGGAAGTCCACTGGGCCAAGAAGAGCCAATTTTCAGTGGAGGCCTGGGGAGAAAAGCTGCACAATAATTGCAAGTTACATGTCACATATCACAAAAGGACATAGTTCATACAACTAATTAAATATTCACAGATAAGCTCCATGATATTTGCAATTGGCTTGTCACAATGTCACAAAAATGAAAAGACATAATTCAATACAGAAATTTCAGCATTTACATAAAGTGAATATTTTTGTCATAAACTCAATTGTAGGTTTAACATTTCAAAATATATAGCTACTAGCCATTAACAGGTTAGGAAAATATTATGCATGGAGAGGAATAATAGCATATTTGAGATTGGAGAGTATAGTACAATAGATATTAGAGAGAAAATTAGTTTTTAGTAGGGGATGGATTGTTTTGGGTGGGATGAAGTAATAGTAGAGGTAGTTGGATAAGTCAGTGGAAGGTGGAATGGGGGGTTAAGTTGGATCATGGCAAGGGCATTCTCATTTGGAAGAAAGATGAAAGGGTAGCTGAGATTTAGGTGGGTTGCGTAGGTGTGTGGGGAGAGAGTTCCACTGTTTAGCTAAGGAGTGGCACAGCAGTAGAAGGCCAGGAGGTAGTGCAGGTTTGTGGACCTGAAGGAGATTTTGTTTTTTTGATCTGAGTGAGCTGTTGGGAATGTAAGGTTTTAAGGAAGTAGCGAGAGCTGGGCAGTTGGCAGGTTTAAAGATGAGCTTGTAGGCAATGGTGCGTTGTAGGTAACTGAAGTAGTTGGGGAGTTCAACCCAGTTGAGGGTGAGGAGGGAGGTAATATATACAGTTGAGAAACTCAGTTAAAAGCAAAATCAAATAAGACAAAATAATGTATTACTCAAGTCTACAAAGCTCTACTTTATTTAACCATAAACTGTTCTGGTCTGCATATATATGTCCACATACACGTGTTTGTCTTCAATGATTTCTATATATTCTGTGACTGCACGTGCATGAAGGCCTTTCATTGCTGTGTATGCACATGCATATAAGACAGTGGACTAAATCACACACACATGCATATATCAATATATAATATATCAAATCTACATATATATCTATATATATATATATATATATATATATATATCTATATATATATATATATATATATATATATATATATAATTTATATATATAGCTTTATCTATAAGTTACATATATATCTATATATATATATCTATATATATATATATATATATATATATATATATATATATATATATATATAAAATCTACATATATATATATATATATATATATAAAGCTACATATATATATATGTATATATATAAAATCTACATATATATATATATATATATATATATATATATATATATATATATATATATGTGTGTATGTAGTAAGCACACAGTTTTTGTGTTTGCGCTCATGCAAGTTTACATGTGTATGTGGGTGTTTGTATTTGTTCCACTCAAAGTAATTATTGAACAATTAAAATACTGGATGTGTTATTCTTTTCTTAAGCTCTGTCTTTATATCTTTCTGCAGTTGTATGTAAAGTAGATACTTCTCACCTTAGGCATACTTGTTCTCTGAAGAAAAAATGGCCGCACTAGTTTTTTATTATTGACAAACTATTGAGTACATCGACCGATAGTATAGTCTGACTTCATACTAACCTTGTTTTACATTTGCCAAATTTAGCCCAACTCTTTGGTGTGGTGGAATAAGGCCATAACTACAATCCTGGTGATCCATGTTTAATTAGTGGCCTGGTTACCATGTAGAGCTGGTGTATGGGTGAGAGGAAAATGCCCTCCTCTCTCAGGAGGGAGGAGTGTGTGGGGGGGTCATATGCTCAATGCACACTCTGTGACAACACGCCACTGTAGTCTGGGGAATGCATGGAATCACTTGTCTTTAAGGGAGGAAGACTACTTTATCACGTCACACATGGAAGCATGGATGGGCATCACAGAAGATCAAAAATAAACTCATTCCTCCTGGTAGATGAGGGTACCACACCTGGTGTACTTGAGCCACCCCTCTTTAAGGAAAGAATCAGTCATAGAGCTCTCGCCCAAGGGAATGAACAGATCAGTACAGTGGCTGGAAGAGAGAGTTTCATGGTAAGAGGAGGAATAGTGCAAGATACAAAACAAAGACTTAGTTGGTCTTTATTTGTTTGTTCCTTAGACTGACTATACCACAACCGTTCAGCCTTATTCATACCTACAAGCTGCTCAACTGAAGGCCCATAGTAATGACTGTCCTCATATACGTACAGCAACAGTTCTTATTTGAGGAAAAGTTTAGTGCTATAGAAGTATTCAAGTTTTAATTAAACAGAGTTTATTGTTTCGAAATCACCCCAGTTATCTATAAGATTGCAATTAAATCTACAGGTCTTAACCTGAGTATAAGGATGAGTACATGATTGCATGCAATAAATTGTATTACAACTCTATTACACTAAAAACCTTTAAACTAAGTAGTAGGAAAAGCCATTGGTTGACAGTTTGGAGGACTGATGCAGACTAGATCTGCCTGTTGCTCCAGGCATGGGCTAGTAGTGTGGTTTACAGGTATGTGGGAGAAATAGGAAAATAAGGAGACTGGGGTGGGAGGTGAATGAGCTCAAAATGATGGTATCTGAACAGGAAAGGAGGGCACATATGATAGGTGGAAAGAATAAGAAGGATTAGAACCAAATAAATCAATGAAGAAGCAATGTGGGATGAGGGGCAGGAAGGCCTGGATAAGAAGTAAGATAGGCAGGGATATGGCCAGAGAAGAGCACACCCAGGACCCTAGGGGTTAAGGTAGGGGGTACAGGTAGAGAATGGTAGGTAGGAATTGGAACAGATGAGGAAAGAGAAATGTAAACTGGTAACCACTATGTGACCAGAGAATAGGTCAGGATGAGGAGGTGGAGAAGACAGTCAAACAGCAGTGGGAGAAGAAGAAAAAGGGGAATAAAAGAAAATAGTACATTTGTGGGCAATTGTCATAAGCACAGGTATAGCCAGGCATACTCCCAGGAGATCATGGCATATATTATTTTTAAATATATTTTATACAGAGATGTGCTATAATTTTATTTAAAATGCATATTTTCACTGTAGTTTATGCCATACATTTTAAAAGGGCTTTGTTCAAATGTCTGGTTGGTTACTTCTTCCTTAAACCTGCCTTTTCAGGAGCTTTTTCATAGGCTCATAGGAGGTTACTAGGCTAACAGCCTAGGGCCCTTACAAGCTTAGTCAGGTTCAACCTGTGTTTCCCAAGGGTGTCTGGTTTTAAATAGGGAGGCCACATATGTGAAGGAAGGGGGCTACATTTTGGAAGATGGTGTACAAACCCAAAAACCCAAGTTACAATAAGAATATAGGTGGGATGGCAGTAGAGTTGGTGCAATACAAGAAAAAAAAGCAAAAGGCAGCAAAGGCACAAGATAAAAATGAAGCCATAAAAAGGAACCAAGAAATTATTTTTAGATATGCTACCAAGAAAGGAAGAAGGAACGCACATCTCAGGCTGAGTGAAGACTGATCAGTCACTAAGGGATGCAAGGAACACACAGAATTACTGAAAGATTGCTTTATCTCAAGCTCCAAAAACAAAATGAAGGGCAGAGTAACCTGCTGGAGGAGAGACAAGGCAATGTGGGGAGAACAACAGACAAGACCAAGACCAGGTCAGACACTGAGTATGCAAATAGTACCGATGAGCTAATGAAGGATGACAAGGTGAAGGAATCAGACACTGCCTCACAGTGTGTCCTCAAGAATGGGACCATTGTGCAGGTGGACATGAGAGAGATCCACAGCAATCACTGGCCAGAACAGAAGTCACCAACAGGTAGAAGCCAGCAAGAGTGGTACACTTGTGCAAGGGATAGACAGGTGAATTTAAAAGAAAATCCTAATTAAAATGCTAGATGCTTTCTTACAGTATAACATTCTCAAGTACAATAGTTGAAACAAGGGTACTATCAGATATAGGCTACCTGGATTTTAGCAAGTTAGTTGATTTGGTCCCATGGGTCAGCTACTAGGAATACTGCATTTGGCAGATTTTCTTGTGCTGAGTAAAATGGAGTCTTTAGTTTTTAAGTTATACAAAGTAAAATGAAGAACAAGTCACACAGACAAACCATTTAGTAAAAACTGCAATAAAGACCCAACCAAGCTAGAGTCTGCACTGTTTAACATGTCTCTCAATCATCCTGAATTCCTCAGGATCACCATTTTTAAGCTTAAATAAGCTTTAGCTCCAGGGTGCTCGATTTGTGAGCCCCCCCCCCCGAGGTTTGAGGTAAAGCAACCTCTGTTCTGGCTGTTGTCATATTAAACAGTGTGTCACTTTACCGCATTTCATTTACATGTTGCAGGCCCATTTCTCTATTTTCTGCTTTGTATATGTGGAAGTGTGGACCTGATGTGCTTCTGTCTTCAATTAGGTCCACGCAGTCCGCATATAAGTGGGGCAAAATTGAGGAGCCTGTACAGACTTTATCTCATTGTGAAGCCTGAATCAAGTGGGTCTATATCAAAAGACTGAAGAGGCATTTAATCGAACACCTCTTCGTCGACAGACAAAGAGCGAACACACTAAAGCTTGAATGCTCAAAACAATGATTTCTATCCCTGGGAAAGAAATCGCTTGGCCATACCCATGTGTTTGCCCCTTTCCCCACTGTAGTGCGATCTTGGAGTTGGTATATTTAGTTAGGGGGGGTGGGGAGCACAGCCCCCCATGTTGTTATGTTTGTGAGTGTGTGTGTGTGTGTGTGTGCGTGTGAGAGTTTGTGCTAGCGAAAAGAAATCACTGTTTTGAGCGTTTGTACTCTAGTGCATTCGCTCTTTATGTGTCGAAGAAGAGGTGTTCAATTAAATGCCTCTTCGGTCTTTTGATATAGACGTGAATCAAACATCTGGTCATCTGCTGTCTGGAAGTTGCGAAGAGGAGAGCCATCTAGGAATGAAAAAAAGAAACTGGAGGAAGGATTCACTGCCTGCCTTTCCCAAGATGATGATCAAAGGAAGGGAAGGATTCACTGCTGCCTGCTGCACCTGAGGATGAAGATTCAACTCGAGGAAGAGCCAGATTGGTGCTCTAAAATCAGAGAGGAGATGGTGTTGCTGGACTGGCTGAATTTTAGCACATTAGGTTAGAGATTTATTTCTGTGCTCATTTTTGAGGATTGCAGGTAAGTTAAACTTTTGTAAATTGCTTGGAGAGAACATCTATCATCTGTTTGCCCCCCCCCCCTTAATCCTTAATGTATGCTTCATCCAGATTTTTTTGTGCCACTAGCAGAGGTATAGGTTTTATTTTTTGTCTGTTCCTCATAAAATGTGTTGTTGTCTAGCTTCAGAAAGCTTGCTAACACATATACTGTTATTCCTGCATTTTTCTAACAGTATAGGTGCAGTTTTTAAAATCTGTTCCTCTGTTTTTTTGTCCCTATTATTTTATACTTCATCCAGATTTCTTGTACTAACAGGTTAATTATATGGGTTACAGTGTTTTGCCTTACATTTTTGGTTTGTTCCTCTTAAAATGTGGTGTTTTCTTGCAAATAACTGAATGACATCATTAACGACAGACATCTTAGTATCAGAATTGCATATCCTTTAAAATAATGCTTGTTGGAACATATCCTGTTATTCCTGTATTTTTTCTAAGTTTACTGGAGCAAGATTTAAAATGTGTCTGCTTGGCCCTTTGTCCCCCCCCCCCCATTATGTTTTGCTTCATCTAGACTTCTTCTGCTAAGATGTTGAGGTATAGCTCCAGATTTTCTTTGTCTGTTCCTCATAAAATGTGATGTTTTCTGGCAATCACTGACTGAAGTCACTAACGACATACATTTGGGTTTCAGAATTGCATTTCCTTCAGAGAATGCTTGTCAACACATCGTGTTATTCCAACATTTTTCTAAGTTTATAGGAGCAAGACTTAAAATCTGTCTGTACATTTGAGGTCCTTTGGTCTCCTCATTTTATGCTTCATCTAGATTCTATATGGTAAGAAGTTAAGAGGTATGTGACACAATGTCCAGAATTTTTTTATTTTGCATTTTTGGTCTTACTCATTTGGTAGTGTATTTAGTAATGTGTTTATTAATACAGATGTTTTCCTGGAAGTAGTGTTAGGCATTTGTTGTGGAATTTGCAGATTTGTACAGCTGGCTTCGAGGGGGGCCAATTTCAGGATAGCGTTTTGACTTTCTTGTGGGGAAAGTGTTCAGAAATCATTGATATTGGTATACTTGCATTCAGTTTAAATGTTTTGAAATGTAGAAAAACAGCTCTCATTGTTTGCAATGGTTGATGAGTTATGTACATTTCAAGGGGAAATATCTGTGCCATTTATTACTTCTATTTTGAACACTGTGGATTCTTTCCTTTCTTTCTCTGGCACTAACAATGGTATTTTTTTTTCTGTGGTAGAAATGCACTCCTTAGTTTGAGACTATCCTTCTATAAACTTGGACAATTTCAGTAATTCTGCCTCAAAAATATTAGCTATGATTACTTTTTTCCAACAAATTTATTGAGTATTTGGTGTGTAACAAATTGTATGAGTCTGGCAGACTTCATTGTGCAGCGTTTTGCTTGGGCATTACAGGTGGTAACTATGGTGGTGTGGGCACGTAGGAATGAGAATTGTCATTTGTTTACTTTTACTTTTTTAGTATGTTTATTCTAAATATATGAACATAGAAGTCTTAGAGGTGTGTGTACTAAAGGTATATGTGCATACGTACATTTTAGTGTTATTATATGCCCAGGCAGTGATCACTTAAGTATTTTTATAATTTATTTCACATACTATCACATCTATAACTAATGCAGAGTATACAACTCTTTAGGCAACCCTGTCTCACACCACTCTTTATATGCACCTATTGGCTTAACCAGCTATTTACAAGTATTTTGCTTTATTACCGCGATGGTGGTGCTGTGGTACCGTTGTCGCCTCACAGTAAGACGCTGACCGGTTCGACTCTCAGCTAGAGCATCTTCTGCATGGAGACATGCGTGAATGGGCGTACCTTCGTTGACTGGCAACTCAGCATGTAAAAATCTACTGCCAATAATTAGTGGACCAGAGTTCTGCTGTGGCAACCCCTAACTGTGAAAAAGCCGAAAGACACAACAACTACTATACAGTAACATACCGAATTTCTTAACTTTCTCACTTATATTATATTCTTTAATCATTATCCATAAGTTTTCATGTCAGTTGTATCAAATGACTTATTAAGTTCTCCTATCATGAGTTTCACTTCCTCTTTTCTATTTATAATATCATCTATCATTAATTATTCTTGACAACTCTTCTACTTTATACTATATATACTATCTTCCATAATATCTTCCATTTTAGTTTCAAATCTCTTTTGTATTATTTTCATAAAGATCTTATAATCATTATTATTCAATACTACCAGTCTGCAGTTTTTAATTGTCATCTGTCTTCCTTTTTCCATATGAATTTAAGCATTCCACTGTCTAATTCTTTACATATAAAACCTTCATTTAACCATTCTTTCAAAATCTTTATTTTTTTGCCAGTCCCTTAAATTTTTATGCATTGCATACCCTATTCCATCTGGTCTTGTGGCCAAATCTATATTTGCTTGTTCTAAAACTTTATCTTAGATATATATATATATATATATATATATATATATATATATATATATATATATATATATATATCAGGAAACTTCCTTTTCCGACTCCTTATTCTCTTTTTTTTTTTTTTTTACTTTTTACTACCTTTTTTTCTGACTCCTTATTCTCTTGTTTTTGTTAACTTTTTTACTACCTTTTTTCTTTAAATATTCCTTGTACATATTGTACTACATTATTCTTAAGTTCTTTCTAGTTCTACTTTTACGTTTTGTATTTCTCTCATTACACTATCATCTGTATTTACTTATCAGCTTAAGTAACTTGATACTTCTTTTGTATCTTGTATAATATTTTGCTTATATAACAATTCTTGTATTTTTTTCTTGATTTCTTTCATAATATTTTTTTCTTTGTTAAAGTATTTTTACAATTATGTTCTTAATCTTCCAGTGCATCATTATATGTTCTTTTATATTTTTTCTTTCTCTACTTTGCTCAAATCATATTGCCAATTAAAAAACTTTTTTATATTTTCTTTAAATATCATTCACCATTTAGACCAATTTTTATAACATTTTCTCATAGTAATATGATCTTTCCATAAGTGTATTACTAATCTCTTTCCTTTTTTATTCCATACTTTCTTGTTTATACTTATTTCTTTTCCTATTTTTATATACTCTTTGTTTTCCTTTATCTCTAGCCATATTGCGAGATGATTAGAAAATCCTGCTACAACTACCTCCTTTCTCCTATAACCAAACTTTCTGATACTATAAACATAATCTATTTTAGTTCTATGCATACACTTTTTGTACGTCCATGAATGTTTGTCCTAAAGTTTAAATTTACCACATCTTATAACTTCTAACATTTTTCTTATATTTCCTTTCTTTTTATGCTTGTCTCTTAAATCACAAAGTCTCCTGTTTTAATAATATTCATATTTATCATTACATAGTCTAAAATCTGATGAAATAAGCTTTCCCTTTCTTTGTAATCAGTATAAGCTATAATGTTATAATTTTACCTGTTCTTTCCATGCTAATTCAACAATGATTAATCTTTACATTTTCGCTAAAGTCGCATCTAATATATTTACTTTATTTCTACAAATGCAGCTATTCCAGACCATCACTCATTTCCCAAATGTCATGTTATCTTTCATCCCCATAGTTTCTCAGTTTGTAGTCTTCCTTCATTTGTTAAAAATCGTGTTTCTTCTAACACAATTACAGCTACATCACATGTATTGTACCACTCCAAATTCCCTAGTCTTCTTACTATATTCTTAATGCTATTCACATTTACAGAAAGCATTCTAAAAATTTCCATTTTTCCCTTTGGCTTAGATTAGTGGTTTCCTGTGTTCATAGTTAATTACTAGGTTAGCTGCCTTTATGGGCCATTTTAAGCCTAGTCAATTTCCCTCCCAAAGGTGAGATTCGAACACTGCATCTTGTGTCTGTGAGTCAAACACCTTAACCCTTATACTAACGTCCAAACATTATCTTCTTTTTCTCGTCTAATTTTTCTTCTATTTCTACTACTTCTAACATTTCTTCTCTTTCTTTTTCTTCACTCATTTTAAATTTTACACTCCACCCATAAATGTCCAATTTTATTACATTTACATTTCAGTTAATTTTTTTTTACATCCTGTCCCGTTTCTTGATAAATATAGCATTTTCTTTTATCCCAGTTACTTATCAAATGTCCTTCTCCGCAAAAAAGTTTGGTTTGTCCCCAATATTTTACAACACCCTATTTCCCTCCACATTTACAATGTTTGGTATATGCATAATTTTTTTCTCTTACTATGTTTAATACAATATTACATTCTCATCTGCCAGCCCATAAACTCCTTTTGTCATAAACATTTGCAAAGTCCAGTCCTTCTTTGTATAAAGTTTTCAAATGTCCTATCAAAGTCTCTGTTTCCTCCTCTGTTCGAAATTGTACATGAATTGTCATTTTTGTTTCTCTGTTAAATGGTTTTATCACATAAAGATTCCATTGATTACAGTCTTCCATTTTTATATCCAACAAGAAATTTTTCCATTGAGAAAGTAGTCTCAAATATAATGTCACAAAAATATCTTTGTTAATAGGAATGTGTTCTTACCTCATGTGCATTAACACCCAAAGGAGCTATTAAATTGTCCCACACTTCATACCTGTCCATTTCTTTGTCTTCTTTACTTTGAATCCTTACCACATACTTCTGTTTTTCATTTTCTTTTTTCTTCTGTCTTTTTTCTTTATTGCTACTCCCCTTTTGCCTTCTTTTATTCTTTCTGCATATGTTTTCTTTTCCATCTCACCATTATTCTTCAGGATTGTCTCTGCATTCTCCTTGTTTAATTTCTTCATGACGTCCCCCAAGAAATATCTCTATTTTCTGGCTCGCTCTGCATCACCATTTTTTAAGAAAATCATCCCACAACACTCCCAACGGACTGGTTGAAAGTATGCATCCATCATTTGCCAACTCATCCCCATCAAACAGATTTCTTTAAAACACCTCCTCAAAATCCTGCGTGCATTCTCTGGCCTTGATACTGGCTTTCTCCTCCATTTCTCTCACCACTCCATTATCTCCTTCTCTCTCTTTCTTTCTTCTCATTAATCTGGGGTGCCTCTGTGCCTGGAATGGAAACAGGAATTGCTCATGCAAAATAGGTCCCACTCTCAGCAAACAGGAATCCTTTAATACAATACTTGATATATTTACACTATTTACATTATTCACAAAACACTTCACAATTTTCAGACATCACCTTTTCCATCATTTCTCCAAAATACTTTCACTTTTTCCCATAACCAAAATCTTATATTCTTCAAAATCTCAGGTAATATCCATTTTTCATTATATTTTATCTCATTAATTATTGTATTCCTTACTATATAAATATAAAACAGTTTACTATCAATTATTTTTAGAAATTCCTTTTTATTTCCATAATAACTATATCCTACCATGTCCGTATTTATAACACCTATTCTCTTAATGCTTTGTAAATATTTTTTTCAGATAATTTATCCCATCATTTCTTTTGCAATTCAATAAAACATGTTTTGTCTCTACTTCACCACTACAGATGTTCTCCTCTATCTTTTTATATGGTATATTTGCTTTTAATGGCAATTTTTTTATTGATGTTGTTAATGTTGTTTGTCTTTTGGCTTTTCCCGGTGAGCGGTCACCACAGCGGAACTCTGGTCCTCTAATGATTGGCAGTAGATTTTTACAAAATGCTGAGGTGCCAGCTCAATGCTCAACCTTCAATGAAGGCATGCCCATTTACGCACACTTGTGTTTTGAATGCTACCCAACAGCAGGGAAGACATGCAGACTCCACACTCCATAAAAAAATCCCTACATTCTACACATTTTTTACAAACTTTCATTCTAAATTTTAATGCCTTTATCTTACAATATTTTACCACTGATAAATACAACACTTATTCATTATATTCATATACCATACTTTCCTGTAGTCCTCTATCTCATTTAACCTTGTTTTCCACAATATTATTTTCTGGATATTGTTTCATTACCACATTCATTGCTTTTCTTTATCTTTTAAATGTTTCAATCATGCCTCATATGGTTCTATATGTTTTTGCCATAATCATACTTAATGATTTAGTCCCATCTTTCATTTATTTTAATATTTTATATAAATGCAACTATGCTGTGTATACTATCGGATTGAGCAAACCTACTCCTCCTCCTTGTTCTTTAACATTTACTATACCTTGTTTTACTGGGTTTAACTTGGAGCACCATATTTAAAGGAAAAACATTCTCTCATATTCCGTTGGAATCATCATCATCATCCTTTTTTGGCTGTTGCTGTTAGGGGTCGCCAGAGCTGATCATCTGTTTCCATTTCTTCCTGTCTTCTGCATCTTGCTCTGTCACACCAACCACCTGCATGTCCTCTCTCACCACATCCATAAACCTTATCTTAGGCTTTCCTCTTTTCCTGTTACCTGGTAGCCTCATCCTTAGCATCTTTTTCAGAATATACTCAGCATCCCTCCTCAGCACATGTCCAAACCAACATAATCTTGCCTCTCTGGCTTGGTTTCCAAACCTTCCAACCTGGGCTAACCGTCTAATATACTTATTCCTAATCCTGTCCACCCTCATCACACCCAGTGCAAATCTTAACATCTTTAACTCTGCCACATCCAGCTCTAACTCTTGCATTTTTGTCAATGCCACTGTCTCCAACCCATATAACATAGCTGGTCTATCCTGTTGTAGATCTTCCCTTTCACTCTTACTGGTACTCGTCTGTCACAAAATACTCCTGACACTCTTCTCCACCCAATCCATCCTGCCTGTACTCTCTTCTTCACCTCTCTTCCACACTCACCATTACCCTGAACTACTGATTCCAAGTATTTAAACTCATCCACCTTCACCACCTCTACTCCTTGCATCCTCACCATTCCTCTATCCTCCCTCTCATTCACACACATATATTCTGTCTTAGTCCTGCTGACCTTCAGTCCTCTTCTCTCTAGAGCATATCTCCATCTCCCCAGGGTCTCCTCCACCTGTTCCCTACTCTCACTACAGATCACAATGTCATCTGCAAACATCATAGTCCACGGGGACTCCTGTCTGATCTCGTTTGTCAACCTATCCATCACCATTGCAAATAAGAAAAGGCTCAGAGCTGATCCTTGATGCAATCCTACCTCCACCTTAAACGCATCAATTACTCCCACTGCAGACCTCACCGCTGTCACACTACCCTCGTACATATCTTGTACCACTCTTACATACTTCTCTGACACTCACGACTTCCTCATATAATACCACAACTCCTCTCTAGGCACCCTGTCATTGGAATCATATATGCATTTGCCAAATATGCCATTTTCCTAGTAAAATCTAATTTATTAGATAAACCTTTTTTTTTGTAAAGCAACTTATAAGTTTTCCAAAACAAACATACATTCTTCATCTGTTGTAGTATGCCTTCCCATTGTGTTATTTTAACCATATCATTTCAGTTACACCCCACAATGTTATTAAATTCTTATTAAACTGAATATTCTCCATCTTGCCTTCTTCACCTAAACTGCTACTTTTCTCTCTGTTTATATTCATTCCTATCACATTCAAATGCCAGTTAGGTACCTTAACAACTTCCTCAATCCATTCTTTACTTTTTGCTAATAATACTATATCATCTGCATATGTAAACATAACTGGTAGCCTAATACCTTCCAAATTCTTATATTCTGCCATTTTTAACAGCATATTTATTTTCCTGACCACTGCGTTCATAACTAATGTAAATAGAATATTACTCGCAGGGCATCCTTACCTTATACCGCTATGTATATGAATATCCTGACAGCCATTCACTAAAACTTTTATTATTTTTGTTTGCTGTCTCAAAAGTATTTCTGTTTTTTTTTCTCTTATCTAATATCCTTTCAATATATTCCATAATACTTAATGTTGAAGCTTACCAAATGTAAGTATTTCTGTTTTTTTTTCTCTTATCTAATATCCTTTCAATATATTCCATAATACTTAATGTTGAAGCTTACCAAATGTTTTGTTTAAATCCATCCATCGATCCTCAACCCCTTTTTCCTGTTTTGAACATGGGGTTGGGGTGTCACTTCAACAGTGACAATCATCTTGAGCCAAGGTTTGCACCACTCGGTGGCTAGCCCTGCCATGGTAGTTCATCCTTACCACTCATTCGCACACACTTGCACCTAGGGCCAATTTAGAGTGACCAATTCACCTACTGCATGTCTTTGGAGTGTGGGAGGAAACCCACGCAACCACAGGGAAGACATGCAGACTCTCCATAGAAGGCACTCCAGCCTAGAATCAAAATGGAGTACCTCTTGCTGTGAGGTAATAATGCTAACTGCTGCACCACCATGGCCACTCATTCTGTTTAAATCACCTACCATAAACTTTGCATCCACTTTCCTATATATCATATCATGCACAATTTCCCTATTTATTGTGTTCATTTTCTTCTCCAAATATTGTCCCTGACAATATTTTATGTAATTTCTTTTCCAATCTCAATTTTATTTTTATAAATTTCATAATCTGTATTACTAAGTACTATCTGCCTCCAACTTCTAATCTTTCTCTCCTTTTTTCCATAAAAATTTCATGGCTCCCATACACATTTCTACTTGTCTAAACACTTCTTTTAACCATTCATTTAACATATGTACAAAAGCTGTCTATTGCCGATCTACAAAATCTTTATGTATATGATCTTCTATCCCATCTGAACCTGTAGCTGATTCTAAATAAGGCAACCTTAAAACATTATTCAATTCTTCCATTGTTATATCTTTTTCTAATTCTTTATCTTGATCTGTCAGTTTAACATTCCACATCAGACATTTCTCTGTCTTAGTTCTAGTAATTTCTTCTTCTATACAATGTATCACTGCATCCATTATATCTTGATTTCTCACCATTTCACCTTCTCTATTTCTTAACTCTTATATTAGCATTTTATTCTCTTTAACTACACTGCTCAAATATGGTGCTACATGTTTTTCCCCTTGTAAAAAATATATTTGTTTAAATAATTATTTTTTCCTTCATTCATTTCATACTTTTCCCTTTTCTTTCTTAAAAAATTCTTATTACTTACCAATGCTATTAAAGCACATTTATATACTTCTTTATATTTATTATTTCCCACTTCACTTTGTAAACTTTGCCATTCCAAATAACACTTTTGTAGTTTTCTTTAAAACTTGCCCACCATATTGTCCAGTTCTTAACAGAAAACTTTCATTCCTATGTGATGTTTCCATAGTTGCCTAAATCTCTGTACTCCTCCTTCATCCAATTGCTTTTCATTTATTCATTTTATACCTTTACCTGTTTTTATATATCCTTTTTCTTCTTGAATTTCTACACAAAATTTCTAAATGATCAAAAAATCATGTACATTTTGTTGCTTCTTACACTATGTTTAAACTCCACACACTAATAATTAGTAAATTTCTGTCCTGAAAGTACTTCTTTTACATGTCTGTTTACTATTCCATGTATACGAGTCTACCACTTTTTATCATTTCCAGTATTCTTTTTGGGTTCAGGCGCCTAGGCAGCGAGACATTTCCCTGCGATACATTTTGGCTGGGGACACATGGTTGAAGTGACATTCAGCTGCAGAGAAATATGGCCGTTTGCAAATTCCCTGTGGACAAAGAGAAGAATGTGTTGTCATACCTACAACTTCAATAACCAAATTCACAGGGGGAAAACAAACAGCCATATTTCTCTGCAGCTGAATGTAACTTCAGCCATGTGTCCACAGCCAAAATGTATCGCAGGGAAATGTCTCGCTGCCTAGGTGCCTGAACCCATATAACAGTTATTCTCCATTTACAGCTAATGTAAAATCCAAAACTTTTATTGATTGTCTGCATAATACTGCTATACCTGAACATGCTTCTGTCCCTATATTCCATACAATCTGACATCCATATAATTTCTCTGTTTGTAATCTTCTTTTGATGTAAAATGTATGCCTGCCAAAATAATCACATCTCTATCCATTTTTGCACATCCTTCTAATATCCTTATTCCCCATTTTGTATTCTTTATACTATCAACATTTGATACTCTCTCTTTAACTTATTTTTCTTTCATCTTTATATTTCTTTTCCTATACATAGTTATCTATCCTTTCCCTTTATTATTCTCTTTTGTGCCCATACCTAAATACTTCATTTTCTATTTATTATTTTCCCTACTGCTTTTTTTTTCTTTTAACTACTCTTCAATTCATTTATTCTTCTTCGCTTACTTCTGCCAAACTTTCTTGTCTTTCTTTTCTCTGTTACATTATCCTTTTCATTTACCTAATTTTTTCCACTAAGTGATTTGCTTCTTCTGTTTTATCCTCTTATTCTATATTTTTTTCAAGTTCTATATCTTGAACAACTGCCCCACTCTACCACATATATAATTTTCTTTTATCATAATTGCAAATTAAATTATCACATTTTCCATAAAAGCATGTTTTTGTTGCCCCAATATTTCACAATACCTTTGTTCCCTTCTACAGTGATCAAGCTAGAGATACCCACAATTTTATCTTTCCATTTTTAATATAATAGTACATTCCCAATCCCCAGTCAATAAGCCTCTGCTAGCATATATTTTTGTAATGTCTATTACATCTTTACATAGCATCTTCAAACAGTCATTGAATATTTCAGTCCAAAACTGTATACTTTCTTTTTTGCTTCCCTATTAAAAACTTGTAAAACATGCAAATTCCATGGACTACAGTATTTTCTTGTATCATATTTACCCAAAAACTTTTCCATACCTTGACAAGATTCAAATATAATGTCAGAAAGCCAGTCTTTGTTAATGTGTATAAATGCTCTTATCTCTTGTGGTGACATACCCAAAGGAGCCACCTTATTGTCCCAAATGTCTTATCTGTACAAACTTTTCTCTTTTTTACTCCTAATTCTTATTAGATACTTTTTGTTTCTCTGCTTGAACTTCCTCTCTTTCTCATGTTCCTCCTACTTTTACTTTATCCACATGACTTTTTGTTGACTATTTTTGACTTTCTACTTCTTGCATCCTGACCATAATACCAGCCCATGACACAGCTTCTCCAATTTCCAGTTTGCTCTGCAAAATCAAGTCTTGTAAAATAACATCCTGCAACCATTCTGACTAGAGGGTTGTATTAATACATCCATTCTGCGATTCACCTTCCTCATTAAACAGATTGCATTGAAATAGAAACTCTGAATCCTGTGAAGGTATGGATACTTTCATGCCTACCCTTCCATCTCCTGATTCAATCTGCGACACATCTGAAAGCTCAGCTATCTTCACCACTTCCTTTCCTTGCAATCTATATGACCTGATCAGCTTGACTACTTCCCAATCAACTTTTCTTGCTTCGAACAGCTGACACAAATCCTCTACTTCTGACTGATGCAAGGATAGTGAAGCCTTGCCCACATTCTTTTTGAATGCGCTCCATTCTACTCCCTACTTCTCCAGGCCACTACTGCATGCAGAACAGAAGCAGAAGTTGCTACAAGAAACAATGTCTGGCTCATGAACAAACATGAGTAGAGAAACCCGATGCACTGGCCAAATTTCCCCTAATATAAAAAAAGAAAAAACACCTCGGGTCTCCCCTGAAAAGAGCCCACTAGCCTGGTTGGATTAACCCAGTCAAAATAAATAAATAAATACAATTTTAAAATAAACATTGTATACTCAGTCCAAGCATCATCATTCCCCGAGTTGATTTCATTTCATATGTCATCTGGAGGAATACTTTTAACACCTCTTATATGGGGAGGGGGGGGGTTCTAAGGTTTCATGGTGGTGCTAGTGGGTTGTATTTCTAGACTATACATGTAAGGTAGTCACTGAGATAGTTTGGTATAGTACCACTGAATTTATTTTTCTGATACAGCATTAAGAATTTTGGAAAGTATAGTATGGTTTTGAATTGTGATTCATCTAGTTGATATGGTTATCAGCTGAGTAAGGTCCACAGAGGAAATTTTGAAAATAAACCATTCTTTACATTGGTTACTCCAATTAGTCATGATCCAAATGGCTCCTAGTTAGTATGACTACCACTATGGGTCGCCATTGAAGAAAGGCTGCTGCCCTACTCACAATATCTTGAAACATGTATTTCCTTAATCTGATAGACTTTGTAAATAATGTTTGTTGACCATTTACTTTGAAATACTTTGTAAATAATATACTTTTTAATTACTTTCCTTTTGAATTGCCAAAAAATGTGTTTCGATCCTTGTTTTGGAGCTTTTCTCTCCAGGCCTCCTCTAAAAATGGGCATTTCAGTTCCCAGATAGATTTTCCTCAGTAAGCAAAGCAAATAAATAAAATATAAAATACTGGGATTAACCTGATCAACAAAGTGCAAGCAAATAAAAGTAAATAATTAACTTCCATGGTACATCGAAGTTACCTAATAAGATAAACTTGCCTATAAAGCTGTTTATAATGTCCAACACCCGTTCCTCTCTTTGGACCACACCCCCTCACGGAGACATCCTAGCCTCAACTAAGGATAAACACAGGGAATGCTCACAGAACCCATCCACCCAGGATAGGAAGACCCATCCCTCCATGCTACTCTGCCCATCACATACACTGCTAATCAAACCTGGGATAGATGGTCTATAATCAGGGCTTAATCGCTATACCACTGGACTAGTTATGAAACTATTTTTTAGCATCGTTAGTCTTAAGATAGATGCATCCTATGCAAAATTGTTTCATATTTCTAGTGATTACACTTAACAGTAAAGAGTATCTTCCTGACATTGAGGGAGGTTGATTATGATATAGCCTTGGCTTTAAGAATGGATGTACTAAAACAGATACACTGCCATATCTCTTATCCTTCTTATCCTTTCAAAAGATTTCACAGCCAGACAAATCAAATTTATGTCATTTTTAACTGTGGATTAATCCAAATTTCTGAGACAGCAAGGATATCTGGAGGTAATGTTGAAACCATGCTTGAACCTGAGGTATTTTATTACACAGCTTGTGGTATCTGTATCTAACTTTAAGAACTTCATGATATTGAAAAGGATAGAGGGAGTCAATGACATGATATCAAAAGTCTTTGGTTAAGTTGTTTACATCTCGCATACATTTAAGAAAATGAATAATTTGCTGAGGTGTGAGATGTGTCATGTCGGATTAAGCGTTAACATGAGATGTGATGCACCTATTTAGGAATGCTTTTGCTGATTAGAAAAGGAATGTAATGCATGGAGTATAGATTGGTGGTACAAGTACAAAGCAACTTGTTAGTCCCACGTAGATGAGTTATAGACACGTGTGCACAAGTGATGATCATTTAGATAGGTGGGTTATTAAGGGTTAGTATAGTTTAGCACAGTAAGTCATGTACACATATTTGAAACAATATCATTTAGAGATCATAATGTAGAAATTATGGTTATTTATACGTTTTATGGGCTAGTGTTTAAAGTATAAAAATTGAGTACACAGAAGACGTTTTAATTTATAGGGACTCTGTTAGGAGAACAAGTAGTAGTAAGGGCTACAGGAGCAGAATATACTATTAAGTGTATCAGAAAGAGTTGTTTTGATTCAATGTGATTGAAAAAGTTAGCAGTCGTAGGTCTATTTCAATACATGTTTTTATGAGTGGAGTGTTGTGGTATAAAGAAAATGTCAGAGATGGGAGGGAATGACATACGTAGGGTAGATGAGAGGAAAAAAAATAAAGTTAGGCAAACCGAGACAGGGCAGATTAGGCAAGACTCCAGCAAAACATTCATTTACTGCAGATTAGGGGAAAATCTTTTCAGCAAGGTAAATAGTACATATTTCAGCATCACTGTAGCAAGCCCTTTATAATGAAATTAAAAACAAGTGCAAGAGAAATGTCAGACCTGATAGTACAGCAGAGGTTGGCCAGAAAAAGTACTACTAGTGAAAATTACAGGTATTTTGCTTAGTTTGGTCAGTTGTTCAATTACTACTGTTGCTTTATATTTTACCCTATTGTTTGTTTGCGTGTGTGTGTGTGTGGGGGGGGGGGGGGGCAGGGAAGCCACAAATTCCTTGTTACACATGCACCAAAAATCAAACTTCCAAGCTGTCTTAAAGGCCAAAATGTCCCACCAATATGGAATCACATAGCAATAGCCGATGAAGAGGGTGTGGTATATTGAAGAGTTATCCATGGTTGGTGTGGTTTAATCACAAGAGCAAAGCTTGAGTGATAAAACAAAGCCAATTGTGGGTAAATCTTCACTATACCACACCACGGAGTCAGTTGTCCCCATTATCCAACTACATTATTTAAGAATAAAATGATTTATGTTTCTTAAATAATGTCTCTGTATGACAGCTCCGTGGTGCTCGCCTTCTTTCTTTGATTATCCTACTGCTTTTTTTTTGATGTGCTGCATATGTGTATGGGACGTACGTTCCCACACTTACACAGTACATCACTGTTTGGGAAAGAAAGCAATGGAGAAATGGAGATCTCCATTGCTCCTTTTTTTTTTTTTAATAAGGTTGAAATTCTGCCACGTTAGAGGAATGAGATATACAGGATGAAGAATATACAAGGAACACCAGGTACGTTTCTCTAGTTTTGAACATACCCGATTTTCCTAGTATTTTGTCCATGCTGTCTCTCTCATACCTCCAGACTGCCCAGATTTCTAATTTTATTATTTTTTTTTCTGGGGAAGAAAACTTAAAAAGTTATAGTATATAGTAATGGAAAAAAGTCCAGGTGACCTGACTTTTTTCCATTGGTATATGCTCGATTTATAACTGGCACGCTGCTTGGGCTGACCAATCGGCGTGCTCATTTTTGAATGTTAATGGCTAGTGACTGTATAACAGGCAAATAAATAACCAAAAATGAACCACTTTTATAGATAAAATAATAAATGTACACCTTTTGGCTTCAATCTGGTTAAAGTACTTGTTTCAGACAGACTGCAGGCCTTGCATATATACTTGCTTTAATCTCCTGTATCCCTTATGCAGATAGTAGCAGTTTCAATTGTAGTACTTTTTTATGTCTGATCCCCTTGGACTTTATCAAAGCAGTTGAGTGGAAGAGTGGAGATGGGGCTCTCATGCCATAGCAAGAGGGTAAAGACCCGAAAAGAGGTAACAGTGCAAAGAAAAATATAAATACTCATGTCTAGTGAAATATATAGCAAAAGCATCTGTAACAACAACAGTTGTTAATAAGGGCCAAGCTGCATCCTTAAAGAAATATGTAGACTATAATTACACAGGACATGAACTAGATCAAATGCAGATGGCTGCTACCCCCTATAAACCTCATTGATTGGTTTCAGACTCTAAAACAGTCCTTGAATGGGCACCTTGTTATAATCTACTGAATCCCTGATGCAGATAGTAGCATTTTTATTAGCAATACTTACGCATTTCTGTTCCCCTTTTTGTACCTAACATAGTAGTTTTAAGACGGTTTGAAGATGGTGGCTGTCAAGGCAGAAGCAAGTGTGAAAAGACTACATCAAACTGCTTAAAGTACTGTTTTCAAAAACTGGGTGCATCCTTGAATGGGTCATTTGTTAAAATTGCCTAGGTACCTTGTGCAGATAGAAGCAGTTTGGTTTGTGACTCTTAGCAGTTTTATTTTCATAATATAAGAATAAATATATAAACCTTGTAACCTTTTGTTAAGAAATCTTTGGGAACTCTAATTTATTTACTATTTTTTGAAAGAGACGAAATTATAATCTTCATATCCAATATGAGATCTTATACAGCTAATAATGTCTGACAACACGATATCTAGAGTTTTAGTAGAAAAGAATGTAATATCTGACCCAAGTAATGTACTACCTTTTAACATGCTATTCACTAAAACTTTTAATTAAATTTCATGTCTGGCACTATTTACAAATGACCAAAACTACAAATAAAAACACTGAAGCATTATTGAATAAAACTGCTAATCACGATGGAATAACATAGGTCTGTTTATGATGGTGATGGGGATGATTCATCATGATTACTATTTACAAATCTAGATCCTAGTCCACGCTGTCCAGACAATCACTGTCAAAACAAGATCTGACTCTTCGAAATATTAAACAGCAATGTATTCTCTGACCCACTTATAGAGATCTTTGTGATTCTTCTAAGCGGTGATATCTAGATGACAAAAATTCATCAGCAAATTTGATGTCCTGTATTTCTGGAAGAAATGGTAAATCAAGCATAAAGAGATTAAGCATTGCGGTCTCAAAGATGGAACACTATGGGAATGCAGAAGTAAGAAAATAGTACCTACTAATGCAGGGATTACATTTTTATTTTACATTTGTTTACCAGGAAAGTCTGATTGGGATGAAGACACATTTTCAGCAGAGGCCCGGGGAGAAAAGCTGCACATATACCAATACACAAAATGTAAGTACCACATAAGACAATACATAAAATGTATACTTTGCTGTAACAGCTGTCATTTATATAATAGGAAAAGATATAAATTCTTTTCACAATGCAAGAAGAGAGAGTACGAGTAAGAATATACAATATAAACATAAGGTTTTCTCATACATTTAATGTTTATTGCCATACATGTATGAGTCAATTTTCAATCCAGTAAATGAGATGTGCATTACAATACTTACTTTTTCAATTACTGAAGTACTGTTTGGTGATTTAATAGGTCAAAAGATTGCTAGAAAATTTCTTTTCAAGAACCTTACGTCAGTCATAGAAAAATTAAACACTTTTAGTAGCACTAGTAGTAGAAGACGACTTCTTTTTAATGAAATTATGCTGTTAACAGTCTTAAATATATCCTTGAGATTCTCTTCTAGGAGATCCAGTGAACATCTTCATTATGTTGGTAGTACTGCTCAGGAGACTTGTACATAACTACTGAGTTGAGGTTACTTTCTCCTTATAAACAGGAATAATATGGGCTTCTTCTCAATAAATTGGCATTCTAATCATCTTACACATACTCATATAAGGTTGGGAGTTGGCATAATGGTTAAGCTGTTTACCTCACAGACACAAAGTACAACATTTAATTCTTACTTTGGAGAGGACTGACATCATGGTTAAGGGGTTTACCCGGTATGCAACAGATACAGGGTTTGATTCTCACTAAGGGAAATGGGCTAGGTCCAAAATGACCCACAGCATCATCTAGCCTAGTGGTTAGATAGATAGAGTGATAAAATAAGAAATGTGCAGCTTTCAACTTCAATTTAATTAAAGTACTGATTTCAGACACGTGTGTGTATATATATATATATATATATATATATATATATATATATATATATATATATATATATATATATATAAAGAGAAAGAGAGAGATGTTTTTTGAATTAAATGAGAGCAGGAATTCATAAAAGTTGTTCATACTGCTGTGTGGACATATATACTCCTTTTTTTAGCCTGTACTTTATTAATATCATAGACAATCTTATTATCCCTCATACTAAGAGAAGAGATACATTTAAACTATGGTTTTGTTTTATTCATGGCTCTCTTTAATTTCATCTATGTTTCAATACAAGTAGCACGTCTTCAGAAGAATTTAAAACCTGGTCTTCTTGTATAAAGTCTGAAACTGTTAATCTCATGTATTCCTTGCATACCTTAAATATTTAAATAATTAAAATGTACTATTTCAACACAGAATGGTGTTGTCTTCCTTCTTTTTCATTTTTTTAAAGATTTCCCGGGATAGCTTTGTTATCCAAATCATTCTACATACTTGAATGTACTGAAGTCACAATTCTGCCTAACACCATATCATGGATAATTTCAAATATGCAACCATAAATTGGGATACATATACAAACACTAACATGCAGGGTTAAACATTCTATTTGTCAATGCAAACATCATGGAAAGGCTAGTCTGCTCACATACTAGGGGTGCATATATCCTGGATCTGGTACTCACAAATATGAGGGAATGTTGCACCCCCCTCCATTTTGCAATGTCCTCACTGGTCAGGTCAGATCAGATCAGAAAGCGGTAACCCTTGAAATAAATATAAAGGCTGAACTCCCAACAGAATCCGGACATTTAAGAACTTTCTGAGGCTATATCTTTCTTATTAAATGAAGACATAGCTAAATTCCAAGCCCCCCCACACACACACACACATACACAATTCATAGAGCACTGTGGCCTATGGAGAATGTAAATAACTGCATAGAAACAGCAGTTCCAAACCAAAATAATCTTAGGACAAACCAAAAACTAGCCTCCTTGGCGGATCCCAGTATAGATAGGTTGTACAACAAAAGAAAGAAATTCCTGTCCAAAAATAGGAAGGGCTATGTTCAGAAGATAGAAAGCTCCCTCATCAGCCTCAACAAGCAACTCAGGGGACTAATCAAGTCCACCAGAGCCAACTTTGAGGCAAAAATAGCCTCCTAGGCTAAGAGTAACCATAAGGCATTTATCAGTCATGTATGCAGCCTTAAAGGGAACACCAAACACTGTACTGAACTAATAGCAAATGGAACTTTCTATACTGAACTGCACATGCAGCAAACTTGATGGCAGATAAATTTAGCTTCAATTTCATCCCACTGTCACCTCCGGTCTCCCCCAGGAAATACCCTCTGCTATTTTTCCCCTACCTATTAGCTAAAATGACTGCATCAGTGGGTCCTGATAATATCCCAGGATTCAATCAAGATAGCTTGAAACAGGACCTGTCAGGCCCACTAGAATTTCTTTTCAACTACAGCCTTCAGACAGGGTTCATCCCTAAGAATGGAGGACTGCAACTGTTATAGCTCTACACAAAGGCATACTATCAACAGACCCATAATTTTGACTAGTCTTACATGCAAGACCATGGAAAAAATGATTGCGGAACTGATAACCAAAAACATAGGCTATCTTCAAACACTGGACTCATCCCAGTTCAGTTTCATCATGGGTAGATCATGCCTACTAAACTTGGAGGAGTTCGTTGAGAAGATCACTAGAGCCATGAACAAGGGAATAATGGTGTATATTGCCTACTTTGACCTGGCAAGAGGATCGGACACAATACGTCACTCAAATATTATAGACAAACTTATGTTACCTGATGGATAGCCAAATAGCTCACAGATAAGACACATGAAGTTAGGGTGGGGGAATCTAACTCCACCAAGTGGCCTGTTACTAGTGGTGTCCCACAGGGCTTAGTACTGGTACCTCTCCTATTTAGAATATACTTCTCTGAAGTCAAGGCAAATGTAAAAGGGCATTTGGATTACCACATTTGCTGATGACCTCAAGCTGGGTGCAATCATTGAATCCCCCAAAAATATAGATATCCTCCAGGGAGTTCTGTCACAGAGAAATAACTGGTGCCAAAAACATGGGCTAAAACCTTCATGCAAAAAAAAAAATGCATAATTATACCCTTTGGAAAGACAACTACCCATGTAAATTAAACACTGATAACATTCCCCTAGGAGTAGACCCAGTGGAAAGGGACTTGGGGACTCAGGTTGACATTAATCTGAACTTTGATCACCATGTGTCCACAGTAGTGAGAAAATCCTTCGACATGGTGCAACTTATAAGTAAGGGCATAGCATCCAGATCTAAAGAGGTCATAGCCCTCCTATACTCAGTGCTCATTAGACCAATAATTAAGTACAATGCATCCTCCGGCAAGGACCTAACTAGGCATTTGCAACAACTGGAGCAGCTACAGAAGTTCCACACTAAAATAATACAGAGTGTAGATAATGTCTTATGGAGAACACCTCACAGCCCTGTCCCTATACTTGATCTCCTATAGACTACTGAGGGGCGATTTATGCCTAACCTACAAGGCATTCTCCAATCCATTCCTTTTTTTTTTAAAAACAAGTTTATTGTTTTTAACATACAAGAAAAATATCATAACAATTTTATACAAGTAATTAAAATAGATATGATTATAACACTCAACAACCAAAGTATTTACAAAGACATCCACTACAATCAGATCAATTAATTAAACTAAAATACCATGCTATCTCCAATCCATTCCTGATGGATCTGCTATGCATTTGTAAAACAAACATCACTAGAATTACCCAATCTATGGATCTAATCCTCATCTGTGACATAAACAAAACATGTTGGAGGGATAGGTATATGACATAGAGATTACCCCTTCTCTGGAACAGAGTCCCTGTTCATGTCAAACAGAATTCTTACCTAAACATATTCAAATGCAATTTGAACCAATGGATGGGAAATTGCAAATTCACCCCTGGTTTGTCACCTGTGGCCCTCATAGAGTAGATGCACTAAGTCACAGGCATATAGCAAAGCCATTCTATCCCATGGGCATTGGTAATTGGGAAATTTGGGGTACGAATGGCTACACTTAAAAAATCTGTACTGAGTCACTTGGATATAAAAGTTTAACATGACTAATTTTCTACAGTCCTCATATACAGTGCAGTATTAAAAATGTAATACTACTACTGGCTGTTTCTTAAAGATGTAGCCTGTTCATTTTCAATGAATTTTATTGTTCCTAAATAAAATGTATTTTCTAGTATTATTATTTTAGGAATCTTATAAGTGAAAGTTGGATGAATCTTAATACACTTGTAAAACATTACTCTTTTTAAGTTTAGTTTGAATGTAAAGCACAGTGCTATCTTGCAGAAATAGCTATTTATTCTGTGTATGTATGTATGTATGTATGTATGTATCTATCTACGGATCTAGGACTTTTGATCGAAAGATCGAATGTCCAAATCCATTATCACTCAACATATTTTATCGAAAGCACCTTCACCGAAAAAGCGCTTATGGTAAAGTATGTTTAAAAAAAACAAAACAAAATTAAACCTACTTCTATGCAGGGGGGCAAGCCCCCTGCACCCCCACATCCCCCCTATTTTAATATTCTCACTCCGAGGTCACCCTACAGTGGAGAAATGGGAATTTTCCCTTATCCGCACCGTAGTATGACCGGCACAACGAGCATACTTATCCGAAAGTGCTGCTTCAGTGAACAGCACTTTCAGTTAAGTATGCTCTGTGATTTCTGCTTCGGTTGAAAGTGCATTCAGGGATCCATATGGATCCCCTATCTACTTATTTGTATTTGTTAAATAGGGTAGAACACTGATTTAATAGACCAGTGTCAGTCTCAAAAAAAAAAAAAAGTCAGTGCATATTTCAAGTGCATTGCAAATACAAATGAAAGCAAACCATATGTCTGTACAGTCTACACAAAACAATCAACTTCTGTTCCTTAGCTATCAAGGATCTTCAAGGTTCACAGGTTAGTAGTTGGCTAGCAGCTCTTGCAGGCCATCTTAAGCCTACTCATTTCCCATTATTGTGCTCAAATTAACCTATCCCATTTGGGTAGGGATTGGCCTTACCATTCCCATGGTTAAGAGCTATATTTCACCTTTAATGAAAATAACTGGGATCATACCACAGATAATTTGAGGGGACCCATGCATGGGATAAAGCATTTAGGAGCTGCTTCTGTCCATTAGTAGTACAGAGGTGGGCAATCCTGGGGTAAATTTTCTGTTTCCCATCCATAGATCTAAATTGCACCTGAATAATGATAGAGATGAACTTTGTTTTATATGGATGGGCAGTCTGATCCAGAGCAGCAGTATCCTATGAGAGGCATACCTGTCCCTCCAAACCATTCTGTTGATGTTACAGAAGAGATCCCTAGACCAAGCACTTCTGATGACAGCTGATTTGCCAAAGTCTATTGGTACTGATCACTGGATACCTTGCATGTCAGACACTGGTGACCTCTTATCAGTCTGTGGGATATTGAGTATAATGAAAGGGCTTTGAGTTAGTCTGTGCAGGATATATTGTTTAGGCCTTGTATCCTTTTAGGAAAGTATCTCTGTGGTTGTTCTAGTTGTTGCTTGTATATGGACAGATAATCTTAATTATCTATAGTATGTAATTCACTATATCTTTACCAGCGTTCTTTACTGTTCCATTTGTACCAAAGTTACCCATATTTTATATGCAAGAAAAGAAATCATCTTTAACAGTAGTTGACTGGGTCTACTTGACAGATACTTGGAAAACTGTAGTCTCATTGCTGAGTACTTGTTTTCCAGGTAGCTTGCATGAGCTACTGACCTGAAAAGCATTTTTTTTAGTTGCAGCAAGTTAAATGCAGCAGATATGGGAAGGGAGTGAGAATGAGCGGCAGTTCAACTATTAGGTACAGGAAGCTATAAGAGGACGGAAGGTTATCGAGAGAGCTTGAGGTTAAGGTTGACAGGTGGGAACCTTAGGGAGCAGTGCCTGGTATTAGGGTCAGGGAGCAACTGGGAGTTTTAGGGTTAGAGGTAGGGAGCGAGGTCTGAGATTAGAGTTAGGAATGGCTAATAAAATAGATGTGTGTATACCATGTCTGAGATGGCCATTTCTTGCAATATTCCCTTTTCTCTGCGGTATGGCGACCTAAGAGCTTTTATATATATATATATATATATTATATACATACACACCTTTATATACAAACTTCAGGTGTGGAGGCTCTGCAGAGATAAAAATCCAAAATAAATTCCTCTTGCCAATCATCTAGTATTAATGTATCTACTTATTTATTAAGACAGAGAAAAGTATTAAGAAAAATGGGATCTCATTTTCACTTTTTTTTTTGCTTCCTCTAGTAGCTCTTGCCCAGTGGTTCATATACCTTGACCCAACCAATTGGCCTATTTGTTACTGGAGAATGGGAACCAGATATTCTTGGACTAGGTTAGTATCCAGAAATACATTAGTGCCTGCCCATGAAAGTCAGGTGGTAGTGACCAAGCCAACTCAAGGGCAGCCTCCTTTTATCTCCAATGGTGGCTCTTCCAAGCCCACAGTTGATACCACACAAGGGAAAGAGTATCTCTGAATAGCAGTTAACTTTCAGCTACTTAGTGCATTTGCACTGTGGGATCACATACGTGGCTGGTTCACAACTCAACTGGATGAGCACCTTGTGCTTCTGCTAGGTGTCACCCATATGATGAGCCAAAATGACCTCCCTCCCCCCTTACAGGATGGGTGCACCAGCAGTAGCCACTCACTCATGTCCTTCCTGGACAGCTCCTACAGGCACCCAAACTGCTAATCGAACCCAGGTCACCTGCAGTGTAGTTAGCACTTTATCCCTCAATGCCACTGAGCTGATTACCATTTTCTTGTTGATCAGTCTAGTAGATGGAAGCATGAAGAGTTGTGCCTTATTTACATTTTTACCTGCCTTTCCAAAAGTATATGACTTTTTAAATGGCTTTATAACTTTGTGCTGGTCCTTAAAAAGCACTGGGCTCATTAATTTTCTTTTTGTCTTTACTTTGATCCATTGTCCTTTTTTGGTTTGACAGCATAATATCATAGAGCATTCTTTATTTCAACAATGAACATTGTTCTTGCATGGCAACAATGGTCTAACAGTATTTGTCTTTAGTGACATATTTCAAAGGAACTTGCCCTTTGTCACTGACTTCACATAGGCAGGCTTACAATTAATAAGAGTGCACTCCTCAAGGATTAGCCTACCCCCCCCCCCCCCAGCAGATATTTTGACTTTGTGCAAGAAAGCTGAAGCTTCAGGTAGCAACCATACACAGGTGAGTACAAGTAACGATGTGAACACAATTTAATAAAATAATATACAAGTTGAGCTCAAAAGCTTTCAACCCAAACAGATACAAGGGACTTCCTCAGAAAAAGCTGAAATAATAAGTTATGTGCCAGCTTATATACTCCAGCCTATCAGGTGCAGTCAGACCTTTAAATAATCACTTCAGTCAAACAGATGTGAAGGCGTCCTCTGTTGTTACTTGTGCACACCTGGGTTTGGTTACTGGTTTTAGCCAGTGCATTTCTGCCTCGTTCTATTTTGGTTGAAGCCTCAGGATGCATTTGCTACAGTTTTGAGCTCAAATGGTCTGCAAATATAAGAGGACTTGGGACTCCTAAGAGTAAAAGAGCTCTGCTTTAGTACAGCAGTAGGAGTCACAACTAACTCTCACAGCCAAGGACAGTCTACCTTCCTTGTGAGGGTCCTTGCAACTTACTTTAATAATCTGCTGTCAAACTGTGACTTGGTCCAACTGGAGATGTAGGACAGAGTTTACCCTACCATCAAAACTACCCTTCACCACAGATTCCTTCACTAAAGAAGTATAATCCTTGCTTTTACTCAATTTACTTCCCTTTAACCCTGCTGATCTGTTTTTTACTAATATATAAGCAGTACAGTAGTCACCGTTGGACAGAACTATTATCTTTGTCTACCTATGCATAAATAAATATGAAGGACATATTACCAGGAAATCATTCTTACCTTACTGATATTTTTATTCACTCAGTTGAAGCTCTGTTCTGGGAAATTGTGTGATGGTGCATCCAGCTTGTGTACTGATAATGAGAAGCCTATTGTCCCTACAAGGCTCCCATACCAGAGCTAAGCCCTGGAAGTTACCACTCTCCATCACACAGGTTGATGAAGGAGTACCACAGCTTATGATTGCTGGTGCCCTCCAATTCACTCTGCTTCGGTCACTGAATACAGGTAGGCAAGCTTATATATGCATATTGTTTTCATTTTTATTATTGCCAAGTTATTTGTTGTTTGCATTATATTCACCTATCTACTTAAATCTTAAAGACAGTCATTTTCATAACTGTGAATAAGCCTACATCACAGTTCATTCATTTAAAAGCAAGCATATCTGTACCTATTATCTGTGGAAATTAATCCAGCACCATAACAATCTGTTACTTTTTTTCCCATGATAATGTCTACAAATGGATTAGAGTGCTTCAGCAGTGAATAAATAACTGAAATACATTATTTTAAAAAGGTTTTTATTGTTGAAAGGATTAATTATATGGTTATTTGCAGCACTTTATTTTATTTCTTGTTGGAAGACTGCACTGTCATTTAGAGTTGGACACTCGCTAATTGCTAAAGCCACAAAGTGACTTTGTATAATGCTGCTACCTTAGCAACTGTTACACATAATTGTACATTTGAAGTTACTCATGCTAAAACCAAACAGCAGTCCAGTTAGTCAGTTTTTGTTAACTTTAAATTATTTCTCACTCTCTCTCTAAACGGATGTTTTGATTTTGTAGCAACTTATAGTGAAGAGGAACAGTATTTAGTATTTGACTATGTCAAGAGTTTTGAGTCTTAGTCATTATTTGAAATCGTTGCCTCTCACTAATATTTTACTGCATGTTTATTCAAGCTAATGCCAGTGAATGAAAAGAAATTCCTCTGAGTAGGTTTACGCAAGAATATACAAATTTTAATGGAAGTTAAAACAGAAATGATTTCCATTCCTTTTTTGACCTGCTGAAATTTTGACTTTATAGTACTGATTCATACAGATTTACACTGTATTGCAACTAACTCTCTTCTCTATATTACTTCTCTCCTATTTCACATATTTAACAACAATCTTGATTACCTTTCACGCTTCACCAACAGCATTGTTTCTTCTTTTTACTTTCATCCAGAGAACATTCCTCAAGGGCTAGTTGCTCAAACCAAAAGTTTTGGTTGCCTCTGTCCACAAGTACACCTTGTTCTTGCCGAAGCTTCAAGTAGCCCTTACTTCAGTTCTGTGGCTCAAATGCCTTACAGACATAAAACAAAGAACTCTGAAAAAATTCTACCACAGTGTAGCATTAAGGACAGCATCTGGTCCCTGCTTCCATTATTAATACATCCAGAGACAGTCTGCCTTTCTTGAGACACTTCCGTCAAACTTACAATTTAATAACCTGCTGTCACTCTGTGACTCGTTTCATTTGCATAGACTGGAGTCCCAAAGCTGGTCACTAAAGAAGTATAATTCTTATTTCTATCTGTCTAACTTGCCCTTAATGCCCGTCTTCTACTAATATATGAACAAGCAATACAACAGTGATTTCTTTTTTTGGCAAACAAGGAGATAGTTTGAGAACACTGAAATGCCTCCAAAAGCAAACACTAAGTTTATCCACTAACATGAATGACCTAAATGCTGCAGTGCAAGGCAAACCTGACAACTGCCGAGTGGCTTGGAATTACATATGAAACCTTCTCTATGGATTGAGAATTAAGCTACTTCATAGTTTGTAAATGTGAAAATTAAAATAAAAAGCATAAAATTAAACTTAAAGCAATATGACTTTGCCACATAAGCCTTCAGCTAAATCAAGTCCTCCTGTCACCCACCTCACGTAAACCTGGATCTTGGTGGCAACTAGGTATATTTCAAACACTTCCTCTCGCTATTAGTTATTTCAGATTTTGATGACAGCATTGTCTGATTCTTCTTCTTCTAATCGATTTCTTTTTATTATAGCACAGACTGGCAACAGCAGAGTAAATTACTTTCTCTCACATATTAGGTACACATACTTTGAATTCTATTTCTTCCTCTCACATATCTCATTATCCCATAGATTCATTTGTGGTTATTAGGCATGCATTCTGGTAAATTATGGAGGAATCTAGTCCAGGTTCCCAGTTGAGTACTCTCGGATTAATTGACTTTCTGAGAGTACCACAGTAGCGAAAAACAGGGTGAGGAATTCAAATTGTTGACTATAGGAAGTAGCTTATTAGCTGCTCGGGCTAGATCTTCTGCATTAACTATCAGTTCTAAAGGTTTACTTCTTGCCCAAAGCTTATGCTTATCCTTCAGTGGCATTATGGTTCCACTGGGGATTAAACCCATGACCTTCTTTTCTTCCTGTTAAGCAGACTTGATAAGCGTTACACTACAGAACGCACAACAGAGTATGGTGGCTAAAAATGATTCCTGTCTCTGTGTGCCACAGACTTTGGTGGATGTACCACAGACAACGATGGCAGATAAGTCTGTTTCTTCGCTCACCCTTCTCTTTTTCAAATACATCAAGGTAATGACTAGGGCTATTACTCCTCACATATCTCTCCATATTTCACCTATCAGTATCTCTAACATCACCTTCTATCCCAAAGACTTTGGTGGTAACAAAATGCATTTCTACCTCCCACAATCTGCTTTCTTCTAAATTCTAATGGCAGCATGGTCCTTTGCTCCTCTTGCCTATCAGTCTATGTGGTACAGACTTCAACTACAGTGAAGTAGATTTCTTGCAGAGAACCAACTTTGTTGTCTCCTTAACACATGCAGCAAGGTATGCTATTCATGTCTCACACATTTCACCTTCTGTACTGTAACTGATGGAAGTAGCTGTTATTCCATTTCCTTTTACTTCTGCCCACCTGTATTAGTATACCTTTCACCTGAGACTTTGGTGACAGATCTGTTACCTCCACCCACACACATTGGTTCTGTTCTACAAACATTGGTAGCAGAACAGTTGGTAACTCCCTGTCACGTCTCTTTTAGCTTAGATGTTGGTGACAGCAATGTCTGTTTACCACTCTCATTTAACTATTAAGATTCTTTAGCTCATTAACTGAAATCAGAAAAGTCATATCTTTCCTTAGTTCTCCTTGTTTAAACATAAGACTCCAGGAGTAGCTGTTCCCTACACTTACTCTTTTAACATTTTCAGATTAAGTAGCTCACCTCATCTCAATATTAAGGGGCTTCTGTATGCATGTGAACATGTTGCTGTTGGGTTCAATTAATTTTGGGATTCTTTAAAGATTATTTTTGCTACTAACAAAGCCTTTAGAGCATAGTATTTATGCATCTTAAAAGCCAATGAGTAAACCTAAATTTAAACATGAAAACTAATGAACAAAAAATGGCACCCATAGAGCTGGAGAGCAGCAGATGCAGTAAAAACAAGGATGATATCACCAGTAGATTCAAAGTACAAACAATTTATTCCACACAAAGTATATGCACAAACTTTCATCCCTGCTCAGTCAGGAACTTCTTCAAAGTAATTCAGTTAGTAAAACACACTTCATTTAATACTAAATAGGCAGTCAGTAAAACATACTTCATTTAAATACTAAACAGGCATACAATCAATCCTAAAAACCATACACCCCTTTTTTTTACTACACTGCCAGTAAAATATATCTTAAACAATAAATGAACTTTATTTCATCTCTAAAATACAATACATTCCATAAAACATTTACTAAAACAACTATTTAAATTTTATTTTTAAAACATAATACACTTAAAACATTTCTCAGTAATTTTCTTCTTTCCAGAGCTTTTAGTTTAAAAAAAACATGCAAGTGAGAAGCTGTCATTTAATCCTGGCCATTGCAGGGAATTCATCCTTAATTGCCATAGGGCTTCTTGTTTTTTAATATTAATGCCCATGGCACACCCCTTATATCTGGTTTTATTGTCTCCAAAATACCAAATTTAAAAGTATGGTCAGGATATTCAATGTTATGTCTGGCTAAGGCATTTGTTTCTTTCTTGTTCCTTATATCTCTTACATGTTCGTAAATTCTACTTTTTAATTTCTGCTCTGTTTTGCCTATATAAAAACATGGGCATTTTGTGCAAACTGCGCAATATACTACTTTCTCTGTTGTGCATGTGCCTTTACTGGTAATCTTCACTATGGTATTGTTGATGTTAAATGAACTACCCTCATAGATGTAAAAACAATAATTGCAGGTCCCACATTTTTTCATGTAGCCATTTTGTTGGTTCACACTTGCATTTTCTAAAACATTTTTTATAGTTCTGCCTTTTTTATATACAATAGTAGGTAGTTCACCTACTATATTTCTGGTGTACCTATTATTAGTTAATACCACCCAATTTTTAAATAGGATGTCAGCTACATTCTTACTACTTTTATTAAAAATTGTGATGAATGCACTATTGAATTTCTCCTCCTCAGATGTCTCAGTATTTTGACCTATTTCTTGAATCTGTGATTGTATACTTATGCTAGTTATGATCTCCCTGTCATTCCCTTCTATTTCTTTGTGTTGTTTTTGATCTAGTAATGGCTTAAAATGTCCCCTCTCTCTTTTATTTACCACTTCTAACACCATTCATTAGTGACTTGGGGTATCCCCCCCTTCTGAAACATGTCTTTCAGGCGATCACATTCATCTAGGAAACTTTCAAATTCAGATACCATTCATGCAGACCTTATATACTGACCTTTTAATACAGCTTTCTTCTGCTTAAATGGATGAGAGCTACTAAAATGTAAAAAGCTGTTTGTAATATGTTGGTTTTCGATAAATTTCAGCTTTAAACACCTTAGATACTCTATCTTTTATTAACCTCACATCTAGATATGGCATTTCATCAACTCCAACCATATGTGTGAATCTAAGAAAAGGGGTACACCCATTCAAATATTCTAAAAACTCAGGAATAGTCTCACCTGGCCCCTCCCAGTACATAAAAATATCATCCAAAAATCTTGTATAACATACACAGTGAGAGAAGTATTTTTTGCTATTTTTTAGGCCAACAGGAAGAGTTCCCACAACTGAGGTGCTCAGAACATCTCAGAAACAGGAACAACCAGAACACATTCCAGAAGGAAACCCCTCAAATGAATTGTGGGGGGAGAGGCAATTACAATCAACATCAGAGGGGGAACATGAGGGGGAATTACAGAGGGAGGAACCATACCTGGAATTAAATCGTAGACCATATCCCACAATCATTGAAAATGTCACTAAGGACTTATAAAGTATTTAACTATTCTGATGTACCTATCCGTGAAAAATTATGTGATTTTTTTTTAAGTATCTATCTTTTGTGCCGGAACAAAAGTTGAATATAAGTCAAACACTGGTAGACCTGAAACTCTTTGTTAGAAAATTGAATTTAAATATGTTGTTTCAGAATGTCAGTTATACAGGGAACCACCTGTATGTATAGAGTACTTATAACCCTCCCATACACCCCTCCCTACAGTTATTCGAACATCTCTAAGAGATTGATCTTCATAGTTTAAATACCCTGAATTCTATGGATGTAGCCCAGAATTTGTCTAGAGAAAAATGAGTTATTAAGGTCTATTCAAAGAAATAAAGCGATCAGGGTTATGAAACCAGACAAAGGAGGTGGGGTTGCTATCATGAGCATGGAATTGTACAACATAAAAAATTAAAAATATACTTAAAGGGTGCTTCTATAAAAGGGCATCACTAAATTAATTTAATGGGGCATTGAGAAAAATACAAAATGAAATTAATGACCTCTCTATAGGGGAAGCATTTCTATAGAAGAACTGAATTACATGCTTATTTCCCACCCAAAAGTCTCTTGTATATTTGGTTTATCTAAACTGCATAAAGATCTACATGACCCCCCAATGAGACCCATTGTAGACGCCCATGGTTCTGCCATACAACCCATAGCAAAGTACTTAGACACCAGATTAAAGAAGTTTGTATCTCAAGAGAAAGGTATCTGTAGAGACTCATGGGATTTTCTACAAAGAATAAATCAATTAGATTATAGCGATGGTGGTTATTTTATTACTATAGATGTGAAAGACCTCTATACTGTTATACCCCATGAGATAAGGGTAGACTGGTTTTGTTAGTATCTTTTGGAAAAGACTGTACCACAGGAAAAAATTAATAATTTTGAACATCTATTAAGTATTGTTTTGCATAACAACTTTATTCTATTTGATGGAGTGTACTATTTTCAAACGGAAGGCATCTCAATGGGTTCAGCCTGTGGTGGGACATATGCTAACATCGTAATTTTACAGTGGGAGAAAAAATATTTATTTAATTCAAATTACTTCTCCCACTGTATATGTTATACGAGATTTTTGGATGATATTTTTATGTACTGGGAGGGGCCAGGTGAGACTATTCCTGAGTTTTTAGAATATTTGAATGGGTGTACCCCTTTTCTTAGATTCACACATACGGTTGGAGTTGATGAAATATCATACCTAGATGTGAGGTTAATAAAAGATAGAGTATCTAAGGTGTTTAAAGCTGAAATTTATCGAAAACCAACATATTCAAACAGCTTTTTACATTTTAGTTGCTCTCATCCATTTAAGCAAATGAAAGCTGTATTAAAAGGTCAGTATGTAAGTGCTGCACGAATGGTATCTGAATTTGAAAGTTTCCTAGATGAATATGATCGGCTGAAAGACATGTTTCAGAAGAGGGGATACCCCAATTCACTAATAAATGGCGTGATGTTAGAAGTGGTAAATAAGAGAGAGAGGGGACATTTTAAGCCATTACTAGATCAACTACATTAACTGGGAAAACTACTCATGTACCAACTCTTTTGCTCAACGTTTTCTGGAAATCATCAATTCCAATGCTTTGGATCAACTTATCCACACCCCCCACCAGAGGCAGCAATATCCTAGACCTGGTCATTACCAACATGTGTGACCGGTGTTCCACACCAGAGGTCAGCTCCTCGTTGGTCAGATCCGACCTCAAGCTAATCACCCTAGACATCCACATCCCGCTCCCACCCCCCATTAGGAAAACAACCGTAAACAATTTCTCCAAAGCCAACTTCACGCTTCTTAAGACAGAAGTGGCAAACTTCATGACACCCATGCAGATGGAGAATAGAGGTACGACTGCTGAATCCTACACAAATGCACTTTATAAGCACTTACACGAGTGCATGGATCATGCTATCCCTAACAGAACCAAGATGCTATCCTACAAAAAAAGGAAGCCAATCTGGTGGTCTTCTGCCATAAACAAACTCTACAACAGAAGAAAGAAACTGTTGCAAAAAAGAGTAAAATCCCATGATTGGAGGAACTCCCTGGTCAGCCTCAGTAAGAAGATGAGATCCTTCATAAAATCCTCCAAAGCTAGTTATGAAAACAAAATTGCCACTGATTCTAAAGACAACCACAAAACATTCTATAGCTATGTCAAAAATCTCAATGGCAACACTCAGATCTGCTCTGAGTTACAGCACAATGACACTAAATATACAGAACCAACCGATATTGCCAACAACCTGGCAGATAGGTTCAGTGCTAACTTTACCCCCCTCTCACCCCCTAAAGGGCCCATCTTTATACCGGAAGAATGCAGAGTTCCTGTAATCATGGCTGCACAGGTAAAAACTTCACTCTCCAAAGCCAAAAACACAGCATCCATCGGACCTGACAACATCCCAGGCTGCCTTCTACATGAACTACAGAATACACTGGCACCCCACCTAAGTAGCATGTTCAATCATAGCCTCACCTCAGGCTTTGTGCCCATTGAATGGAGCACTGTGACAGTTATCCCACTCCACAAAGGGGGGGGCCACAACAGACCCTGGGAACTACCGCCTCGTTAGACTGACGAGCCTCGCCTGCAAGGCCATGGAACGTATCATCATGGAACTCATAAACAAAGACATTGGAGATCTCCAAACCCTGGACTCCACACAGTTTGGGTTTGTAAAAGGCAGATCATGTCTCCTAAACCTGATAGACTTCTTTGAAGTAGTCACCAAAGCCATAGATGAGGGTAAGGTGGTTCACACAGCCTATCTAGATCTCGCCAAGGCGTTCAACACCACCCCCCACTCTGGAATTATAGATAAACTCACTAAACTAGTTATAAATCTCTATGTCACAAGATGGGTTGCCAACTGGCTTACTGAAAGAACCCACACTGTGAAAGTAGCAGACTCCAAATCAGACTTCAGACCAGTGACAAGTGGTGTACCACAGGGTTCAGTCCTGGGTCCTCTCCTGTTTGGTATCTACTTCTCTGAAGTACAGGCTAACACAGAAGGTCTTTGGCTAACTAAATTTGCAGATAACTGCAAACTAGGAGCCATAATTGAAACTCCTAATGATGTGGACATCCTACAAAAGGGCCTCAATGAGACAGATGCCTGGTGTCAAAGACATGGTCTCAAGCTCAATGCCAAAAAGTGCATTGTCATCCCCTTTGGTAAAAATTCTGTACCCATGAGCTACCACATAGGCGGTAGTCTACTTAACACCGAAAGTGTGATAACAGACCTTGGGACACAGGTAGACAGTAGTCTCTCCTTTGATAATCACATCGCCAAAGTGGTCAGGAAATCCTTCTACGTGGCACACCTCATCACAAAAGGTTTCTCATCCAGAAAAAAGAGGTCATTGTTCTCCTCTACTCATCACTCATTAGACCCATTATAGAGTACAACACCCCTTTTGGTATGTACCTCACAAGACATCTACAACAATTGGAAAGGCCGCAAAAATACCTCACAAAGAGGATTACTGGCCTCAAACAGATGTCTTACGCAGACCGACTCAAAAAACTCCAGCTTTACTTCATTGCATATCGCCTACTCGGAGGTGATCTCTGCCTAACATACAAAGCTATGTCAAACCCAGAGCTGTTGGACATGCTCCACTTAAAGACTTCCCAATCCCTCCAAGCTAAACGCTCTAGGGACCTAAATCTTGTCACCACAATAAACAGAACATGCTGGAGGGATAGATTCCTGTCCGTGAGACTTCCCATACTCTGCAACAGACTACCTATCTATGTCAAACAGAGCTCCTCATTAGCACTCTTCAAGAAAAATCTTGATGATTGGATGGGTAATAGGAAATTCACCCCGGGGATCACTTCTGTGGTTCTGCTTGACAGGGGCACAGGAAAATAATTTTCTTCGGTGGCGAAAGCCAGTGTACATTTTTGGCTAGGCTTGTATAGGCCCTAGGGTCAATAGCCTAGTACCTACCTATGAACCTAATCAAAATCAGCATGAAGAAATAGAAGGGAATGACAGGGAGGTCATAACTAGCGTAAGTATACAATCACAGACTCAAGAAATAGGTCAAAATACTGAGACATCTGAGGAGGAGAAATTCAATAGTGCATTCATCACAATTTTTAATAAAGGTAGTAAGACTGTAGTTGACATCCTATTTAAAAATTGGGTGGTATTTAATAATAGGGACCCCAAAAATATAGTAGGTTAACTACCTAGTACTGTATATAAAAAAGGCAGAACTATAAAAAATGTTTTGGAAAATACAAATGTGAACCAATAAAATGGCTACATGAAAAAATGTGGGACTTGCAATTATTGTTGTTACATCTATGAGGGTAGTTCATTTAACATCAACAAAACCATAGTGAAGATTACCAGTAAAGGCACATGCACAACAGAGAAGGTAGTATATTGCGCAGTTTGCACAAAATGCCCATGTTTTTATACAGGCAAAACAGAGCGGAAATTAAAAAGTAGAATTTACGAACATGTAAGAGATATAAGGAACAAGAAAGAAACAAATGCCTTAGCCAGACATAACATTGAATATCCTGACCATACTTTTAAATTTGGTATTTTGGAGACAATAAAACCAGATATAAGGGGTGTGCCATGGGCATTAATATTAAAAAACAAGAAGCCCTATGGCAGTTAAGGATGAATTCCCTGCAATGGCCAGGATTAAATGACAGTTTCTCACTTGCATGTTTTTTAAAACTAAAAGCTCTGGAAAGAAGAAAATTACTGAGAAATGTTTTAAGTGTATTATGTTTTAAAAATAAAATTTAAATAGTTGTTTTAGTAAATGTTTTAGGGAATGTATTGTATTTTAGAGATGTAACTGCGGTGAAGGTGCTACGGTAGCATTGTTGCCTCACAGCAAGACGTTGTCCTGTTCGATTATCAGCTAGAGCATCTTCTGTGTGGAGACATGTGTGAATGGGCACACCTTCGTTGAAGGTTGTGCGTCACGGACGGCAATTTGGCACGTAAAAATCTACTGACAGTCATTAGCGGACCGGAGTTCCGCTGTGGCGACCCCTAACCGGGAAAAGCCAAAAGACACAACAACATTGTATTTTAGAGATGAGATAAAGTTTATTTATTGTGTAAGATATATTTTGCTAGCAGTGTAGTAAAAAAAAGGGGAGGTGTGGTTTTTAGGATTGATTGTATGCCTATTTAGTATTTAAATGAAGTGTGTTTTACTGACTGCCTATTTAGTATTTAAATGAAGTGTGTTTTACTAACCGAATTACTTTGAAGAAGTTCTTTACTGAGCAGGATCGAAAGCTTGTCGTATACTTTGTGTGGAATAAATTGTTTGTACTTTGAATCTACTGGTGATATCCTTGTTTGTACTGCATCAGCTGCTCTCCAGCTCTGTGTGTGCCATTTTTTGTTCATTAGTGGTTACTTTGCATTTTTAAACATGAAAACTACTAAACACATCCTGAGTCTCTTACAGTACCTGTAGCAGACTCTGCCTTTCCATTACTACCTGCAGAAATGGCCAGGAAATCTTGAACTTTAGACTGTGCAGATGATGTTAATCATTTAACTTAGTCCATCCAAAAACTTACCGTGTCAATGGATTCTTTCAGGTCACTCTGCAGACTGATGAAATCAGCAGTTGGGGGGGTTGTGGAATAGTCTAGTCAAATACAAGGCTCAACAGACTTATCCCAGAGATTGGCTGAAACCAAATATCAAACTGTCTTTCTCCCATATTGTATACAAGCCCTAAATGACAGAATAGATTACCATGTGAATCTGGGCAGCACAACAACATTCACATCCTTGGCCTACAGGAGGGAGAACAGTAGAAAATCATGTTATACGTCCCACAGGCACAAATTCCTAGTATTAAACCTATACTAGAATAAACCCACCAATCCCTAATGCTCCCACCCCATGCTGCAACAAGAAATATGTCTAATCAAAATGAGATTACTGGTATGCATCCAAAAGAAGAAACTGTTGTATGCAGCATGGCTTGGGAGGGTGATCCTATACATAGGAGGGAACTTTTGATTTCAGTTAACATTTCTCCAAGCAGGAAATCAACAGGAACAAAAAGTTTGGCAACCACTGATTCAGATCCCCAGAGAAAAAAAAAGATCAAAACTACCAATCTGTATCAGTTATGGCTGAATGTTATCCTGCAAAAAAGTTGTGTGTATTTTCACACTGCCAGATGATGCAACTGCTTTCATACATGAAAAGGGTCTCCGGTCACTGCAGGGTCCGGTAGTGCTCCATAGCAGTCCACAGCCAAACTTCTACCTTCACAGACTCAAAGCACACAACTCGAACTGACATGGACATGGCTGAAGGTAGGATTTCTGATTCTCTGACTTACAGCCTGAACAATGCAAGGCCGTGTACCTGTTATGAAATAACTAGCAACATACCATTTCTGTTGACTTGAAATGGATCTTAATTTGGATCCTACAGGACTACTTTTCCACCACTTTTCTGAATTCTCTCTGATTTGATACCCATGAATTTTTCCCTCTTCAGCTCAATCCTTTGGCAAATACATATTTCAATTAATGCACCATAAAAGTCAAGAGGGTTCATGCCAAAGGGAATATGCAACAGTTATACCTCATTTTCATTGGTGGAATAAAACAAAGGTTTTATTTACTCACCTTAACTCTTGCCCAGTGTTTCTTTATGTACAAGGGAATTTGTTTTTCACCTATTCCAAGACAAACATACAGACTATAATATAAGTTCATAGGTGGTTACAGGGCTAACGACTCTAGGTGACCTTTTTAAGCTAAGTCAGTACTCCCAAATAACCAGCCAGTGACCAAAGGTGAAAGTCCAAACACTTTGCGTTTTGTCTGTGAGGTAAAGCACCTTAATTGACCATAACGCCAATCCCCATGACTTATGGCTCACTTTTTCTTTTTGTTTTAAACCTTATGGTGAATCTGCAACAGAGTGAAATAATCTATGTGCTGCCAGTTGATACTCGTCAATGTGTGGGTGCCATCAACATCAACTTTAGAGAGAGATCTGGCTATGTTTATACAGTCACTGACAGACTGGCCAAGTACTGACTAATAATTGTCCTTCTGAAATGTTGCTGGCAATATTACTTGACTCCATGGCACAAAGGGATGAAGACTTTACTGTGACCTGGCAAACCACATTTGATTGACAACTAAAGCTCTGGATGAGCCAGAATGGGGATGGAACTGAGGGCCCTGTTTCAGATTACCTATGCTAGGATGAGGGACTGGGGAGGCAAGCTTACATAGGCACACATTCATGGTTGAACTACTGTGGAAGACTGGTGTGACTTGGGCAATATATTTGTAAAGAGTCAGATTTTTGACTGAGTTGCACATGGATAAAAAACAGCATTTTCGAATTAAAGCTGAGGTCATGCATGGTACGGGGAAATGTGTGTAAAGAATAGCAAAAAGGGAATGAATGGACTGCAGACAGTTCTTGCCCAACAGGAATGAACAGGCCACAAAGACAGTGAAGGGCTGATGGCTGACAAGCAAGTACAGTTACTGTGGTACAGCGCGCACTGGAAGCCATTGAAACCCACAGCTGACAGAGAGAACCTTGTGGAGCTAAGCCAAAATCTCTGCTCAGTTGTGAATTCAGTGTGAAGTGTACTGTTGGGTATGGATGATGTAGGCCCATACTAAAGGTAACAGAACATATTTCCTACATACCAACTGCAGCTACTGACTTGTTTAGTGACTAATCTTTGTGTGACTTTTGTTATATTCTTTGATCTGTTTAGTACCAATGGTGTGACTTGAGAGGCCATACCCTAGCGGCCATGAAATTTTAGAGATTTGAAATTAAAGACAAGTTTACTGGTGGTTACCAGAGAAGATGCAAGGACCATAGCCCCTGTCCATCATTTTAATTTTCACAATGGACTTTCAGTGCATGAACCAACTAATTGCGACCAGCACTCACAAACCATAAAAGCAGAGTTTAGTACTGTTACTCTGCACCATATATTACCTCCCCTGCACAAATCACAGCCCACAAGGCAGCAATTCCTATGGCAGGATAGATTCTCAATGCTATTCTCACTATGAAATATTTTGTTAGCACCAGTTTGAAGTTCAAAACTGTATTATATCTTAAAAAGGAATCAAGCATGTTTGTACATTAATCAATTCTGTCAGCGCTTCAAAAAATGTTGTTAGCAGCAATAACTTTTAAACTCATGCACGTATATGTACTTTTTTCAAAGTCAAGATCCACACACACATTGACTTCCAAGGCAATCAGAACCCCCCTTAATCACAGCCTGCAATGACAGATACTATAACCATAAATATTTTCTGTTTAGAAACAGCTAAAGTACAAGATACAGGTTCTAGACTTACATGAACATTCCAAGAAGGAATTTATAAAGGTAAATATACCATGGAAATGATAGGAAATGTTAATAAATATTTTAACTATTAGATTTGAATTCTTTTATATAAATAAATAAATTGGCTTTGATCACATCTATTTATTATAAGCATATATTATTTGGCTTTCACCAAGTGCTGTGTATGATAAAAAAATATCAGGTCGAAAAATTCAAAACTGATCATTGCTATTTCCTCACTTCTGTTGAATGGCTTGAATACATTTGTCCCCCCACCTTCCTTAAATCTTATTGTGCATTCCTTATTTTGTCTTTTTTTTTTTTTTTTTTTTGCTGTTTTATAGTCACTAGCATGAGCTCTTCATCAGAATCTGCAGATAATAGGAAAATTGATCTAAGATATCTCATTTCCTTCTTGCAGGCTTGAAAACTTATAGATTTGTTTTTGAACCAACTAAAAGTGAAGTATTTAGTCATCTGCAATCACAAAAACTGGAATTTCAACTGAACACTTAAAATTAAAGTAGGTCAGGCAGCATATTAACCAGTTATAGATATGCATCAGAAACTTAGATGTCCCCAGTACACATAATTGTTTTTTTCATCTTTTGTTGACCAGGTTAGACTTGCTATGCTAGTTGCTCCTTTGCTTTAGAGACCCACGTTGGTATTTATATTACTAGGGGGAATTTGGCCATGACATCAGGGAACTTCCTATACTCCTTTTGACAGATGCTATGGTATCTTTTACATCTACCTGAGCTACCACCAACTCGAGCAGATGGGGCCTCGGATTAACATCACATCTAAAGGATGGCACACTCAGGAGTTTAGCTGCTTCTTACTGCTTGAACAGTAGCCACTTACTGACAAACCGAGAAGGAACTTCTTTATAGATCCAAGAGATGAATATTCCAAAAGTCTTTCATAAGCTATTAACTGCCTGACTTATTGATATGCATTTTCATGCAGTGAGTATTTCTTTAAAAGAATAAAAAAATCAGCATTTCACAAGTTTTGGAAAACTTTATAAAATCTCACATCATGTCCATTTGCACAATCATTGCTTATTTCCAACCCCAAAACCAAGTTTGATGATAAAATTAATGTGGCATGACTCCAAAAAAGACACATTTTTACAATGAAATTACATGGAAACTCATACTTCATGATATAAATGCAATAAAGTACAGTTTTGTACCTACCATAAATGTAGATGTTCGAAGATCCACATTGCTGCAGTCCTTACACTTGGGTAGTCCGCTGTCCTCGGTCGGCCCGAATATCAAAGTATAAGGCTGACGTCGGTCAAGGCGCATTAGACTGACATCAGGACGTCAGGGTACAAATGCGCATGACCGACGTCATATCCTCAGTCTTTTCTTGCCTCAGATGTCAGAAGAACCTAAAAGAAAGGTCAAAACCAAAAGACAGCAAACAACCAACCAACCACCCTTGCACTAATAATATGTACCATACATACAATATACACAATATATACAACCCAACCCACACAACCGCCTCTAACTACAGAGGGGAAGGAGGGAGGGTAAATTGGACTGCAGCAATGTGGATCTTCGAACATCTACATTTATGGTAGGTACAAAACTGTACTATGTTCTTCATCTCACATTGCTGCAGTCCTTACACTTGGGTAGAATCCCAAAGCAGAGGTAAGGGAGGATGGCAAAACTATAAAGAAGCAGGAGCTGCCAAAATGCCCTGTAAAATAGCAGTGGCAAAACCAGCCCTAGATTTAGAGTAAAGTGGAAGGTGATATTGCTTAGAGAAAGTATGCACTGAACTCCAAGTAGCTGCCTCCAAAATATCTTTAGTTGCCACCCCCCTTAAAAAGCTGTCAAGTGGCAGTAGCCCTAGTGGAATGAGGCCTAATCCCAGCTGGAATCTCCTTGCCATGATGGGAATAACAGAAAGCAATGCAAAACCCAATCCACTTAGAAATAGTTTGTTTTGACACAGGCTTGCCCTAAGAACTCAAAGCAAAAGAAACAAATAACTGCTGAGACTGCCTGAACCCTTTAGTTCTGCTCAAATAATATCGCAGCTGCCTGTGTACATCTAAAGTGTGCAAAATCTTTTCCCCTTTATTTTGGGGATTTGCATAAAAAGTAGGCAAATGAATAGTTTGGTTTAAAGCCACACTAGAAACCACTTTAGGCATAAAGGAAGGATTTGTAATGCAAAGATACCCTATCCTTATGGAAAATTAAGAAAGGCTCAACCGCCATAAGGGCCTGCAATTCAGAAACCCTTCTTGCAGAGGTAATGGCCAACAAAAAAGCAGTCGTCCATGATAAATATTTCAACTCGGTAGTAGCTGCAGGCTCAAAAGGTTGTAGAGTGAGTTTCTCCAACACAAAATTGAGATCCCAAGCAGGAGTAGGAGCTCTACGTGGGGGTCTTATATTCTTTGCCCCTCTAAGAAATTGCTTGAACAAAGGATGAGAAAACAATGGTGGGTCACAATCATAGTGAGCCGAAATTGCTGCAGCATGAACCTTAATAGAAGAGTAACTCAGTAAGATATTGAAGAGCCATACTTAAATTAGGCTCAGAAACATCAAAATCCTTTGCTGCACTCCAAAATAAAAATCTCTTCCATTTATCTGCGTACACTTTCCTTGTACTAGGCCTTCTAGCTTCCAAAATAACATTCAAAACTTGCTGTGGAAGTTGAGACCTTCTGTGGTTCAAAACAGAATATGCCAGGCTGTTAGGTGAAGAGAGTGAAGCTTGACATTGAGTAAATGACTGTCCTCCTGAGACAACAGGTGTGGAATCGAAGGCAAAGGCCATGGAGGCTCCCGTACCAGACTTCTCAGTAATGGGTACCAGTGCTGTCGAGGCCAATCTGGAGCTATTAAAATCATCTTTGGCTTGTCCTGTCTGACCTTTAGAAGTACCTTTGGGAGGAGAGGCAGAGGTGGAAAGGCATACACATGAAGATTGCTCCAATTGAAAGAAAGAGCATCCACTTTCCAAGCTGTGGGATGAAACCTTTTGTGCAAAACTTTGGCAGCTGGTGGTTTAGTGGAGAAGCGAACAGATCTATGTCTGGAGTTCCCCATGACACTGTCAATTTCTGAAATACATGAGGATCCAATTTCCACTCATGGGGATCCATAATTCATCTGCTCAACACATCTGCTAAGGAGTTCTGTGCTCCCGGCAGAAACCTTGCCTGAAGATGTAGCTGTAAACTGAGAGCAGTCTCCCACAAAATCATTGCTTGCCTGCATAGAGGATAAGAATGTGTTCCCCCTTGCTTGTTGATGTACCACATGACAGTTGTGTTGTCTGTTAGAATCAACACCTGCCCTGGAAGAAGTAAATCCTTGAAAGCTATTAATGCAAACTGGACTGCTAACATCTCCTTCAAGTTGATATGTAGATGTTGTAGTCTGGCAGGCCACTTGTCTTGTATCCACTTTCCATTTAGATGAGCTCCCCAAGCTTTGTCTGAGGCATCTGTCGTTAGAATCTGACTCGCCTCTGGCCGGGTCACAGAGAGTCCCTTATTTAGGTGACATTCCTGAGCCCACCACAAAAATTCCTTTTGAATGCAAGGTATTATTTGAATGACAGTGTCCAGATCCTGGCAGTGCTGTGTCCATACGTTTTGAGATACCATTGTAGCTTCCTCATATGCAGTTTGGCATTGGGAAGCACCAGAATACAAGATGCCATGAACCCCAAGGCTTGAAGGACTGTCCTTGCAGTCAGCCTGGACTGATGAGACAATTGATGAAAGTAAAGGGAAAGATTCTTTTGTTTGTCCGGGGTCAAAAGGCCATCTGGGATGCTGTATTCAGTCTTACACCCAGAAAGCACATGTCCTGAGAGGGTACTAGACTGGACTTTATTTCTTTCACAGAATACCCCAGGCATCTTAGCACTGCTATCACATATTCCAAATGATGAAGAAGCTCGTCCCTTCCTTGAGCCAGAATCAGGCAATCGTCCAAATAAGGATAGATCTGTATTCCTTTTAGCCTGAAGAAAGCTATCACTGGAGCCAGAACTTTCGTGAACACTCTGGGCAGTAGATAAGCCAAAGGGCAATGCAGAGAACTGATAATGAGAAGTCCCAGCCAGCAGATACTTTCTGCAACTCAGTCTGATAGGAACATGAAGGTAAGCCTCCTTGAGATCCAAAGTTACCATCCAATGATCTTTGCCCAGCAGAGGCAAAAGCTGTTGTAACGTCAACATTTTGAACTTGGGAATGTCCAGATAAGTGTTGAGGATAGATAAATCCAAAATTGGTCTCCACGTGTTCCCCTTCTTTGGTACTAGGAACAGGCGAGAATAAAATCCTAGGCCCACTTCTGGCATAGGGACCGGCTGTATGGCCCCTATTTGAAGTAACAGAGAAATTTGTTTGTGAGCCTCTATTCTTTGCTGAGGAGGGGCGTCTGGCATGCCTTTGAAAGGAGGCAAGGTATGGAAATAAAACCTGTAACCTTGGTGTATGATATCCAATACCCATCTGTCTTGGGTAATTAAACTCCAATTTTCCTTGAAAAGTGCCAACCTTCCTCCCAAAGGTGCTGCCAGACGAGAAGGCTCTGGCAGCTGAAAAGGTAGGTCATTGGGTCTGTTTACGAAAGGACTGACCCCTGCCCTCACCCGAAGACTGTGCAGGTGAACTCCCTGTTCTAGGCCTGAAAGAGCCCTGAGCTCTGCCCCTACCACATCTAGATCTACCCCTAGACTGGGAATCATAAGAAGGATACGTCCACCCCTTGGTAGGCCAATTTCTACTAAATTTCGGAGGCTGAACCTGCAAAAAATCTTTAACAGTCTGCATAGACTTAGCCTTGTCTTCCATTTTCTTTAAGACTGCCTCAACAGGTGAACCAAACAACACATCAGATTGTAAAGGAGCATCTAAAATCCTTGTCTTAACATGGTCAGACAAATTCTGATCCCTCAGCCAGGCGTGCCTGCGAAGAACTGACCCAGTGGCAGCCACCCTAGACGAGGCCTGTACAGCATCAAAACCACATTGCAAAGAATGCTTACCCACCTGTTCAGAAACATGTACTAAATCTTGTAACTCTTTACATTCAATACCTTCCGCCAGAGCATCTACCTTAGACTTCAATTGAGAAAGTAGATAGTTTTGGTATTTTCAACATGTGAAACTGGCAATTCAAAGCCCTCATAGCTAGGGTGGAAGAAGTATAGACTTTCTTTCCCCATCTATCCAAAGCCCTGGCCTCTTTATCTGGAGGAACCGGATTTTTAACAACAGAAGCCTTAACATCCTTAGGCCCCTGACTAACAGTTTCTGGGTCCACACTAGGACTCTTAAAAAGATACGTATGAGCTTCAGGCACCCTGTAATACCTATCCAGCTTAACAGGAGCAGGAGGCAAAAAATCAGGATTAAGAGAAGCCTCTGCAAACACATCTTCCACAACATCCAGAACAGGAGGTATAGCCAAAGGCCTATGCTGGGGTAAAAACAAAAATTCTCTAAGCCTTTTCCTGGAATCAGAGAAGTCCTGACCTTCCCATTTAAAATGCTCCCTCATGGAATGAAGAGACTCTGAAAAAGAAAAATCTTCAGGAGGAGAAGCAGAAGGAGTAGAATCATCCACATCAGAATCAGAATAAGGAGAATACTCCTGCAAGTCTTCAGCCGAAGACTCTGAAACATCCGAAGCCTGCTCAAAACTCCCCAACTCAGGTTCCACCCTAGGTCTCTTATCAGGAGGGGGCAAAGAACCTCTAATCAAAGTAATCAAATCTTCTGCCATTTTAAGCATATGCTTCTTGGGCACAGAACCTGAAGAACTAGGGGTGACACCAACTGAAGATAAACCTGGCCTGCCTCTGGGAGAAGCCTTGGAAACAGAAGGAGAGGGCCTAACCACCCTAGGAAGGGAAGGGAGTACAGTAACCTGAGAAGCCCCTTCAGCCTGACCTGCCTCCTGAGAGGCCACATCCTGCAATAACAAAGTCTCCCCCTGGGACTCCAGAGAAACCTCCGGCGGAACCCCCGGCTCCACCGACACCTCTAAAGAACCAGCGTCCGGTACGGACGGTTCTTCCTGCCTAGGCTTAGCTGCTTTGTCCTTGCACTTCTTCGAAGAAGCGGGCGTCGGAGCATCCGACGGCATATTATAATTGCACCGCTTCCCGAAGACTAACCTGGCACAATCTAACCTTCTCTTAATAGTGCACTTATTGAATCTAGCACAAAAGCGACACCCAACAACGTCGTGCTCAGGCCCTAAACAAGGAATACACAAAGTATGATAATCTCTATGCGGTATCTGTTTCCCACAAGAAATACAGTTATTCACTTTTTCTGACATCCGGTAAACCACTGAGGCAAGAAAAAACGAAAATATTCCCCAACGGGGTACTTAGCCAACTTTCACTCTGTCTGAAACTCCGAATTCGAAAAATTTCGGAACGCCAACCGGCACTTGCAACGCTGCTTCTGCATCGGACCATGCGGCAAAAAAGACTGAGGATATGACGTCGGTCATGCGCATTTGTACCCTGATGTCCTGATGTCAGTCTAATGCGCCTTGACCGACGTCAGCCTTATACTTTGATATTCGGGCCGACCGAGGACAGCGGACTACCCAAGTGTAAGGACTGCAGCAATGTGAGATGAAGAACATCCCCCCAGCTCACTTCCTGAATTCATAATCAGTACTCATCATCCAAAGTCACCGCCTCCTGAATTCCTGAGTTTAGTCTCCAGTCGCCCATCTCTACCACATCTAAATGTTGCATTCAGTGCTCATTATTTAGGGTTACAGCTCTCCAAATTCAGTTTATGTTTAGTGATTTCTGTTCAAGGATGCCTACTCTTACCCAACTTATCTTCTATACTTGGCCAGTGTAACACTCAAATTCATTTTCATTATTTATTGCCCAAGGTCACTCTTTTCCCAAATTAATTGTCAGTTTTGTTATCCCAGTCACCGAGTTCGTGTTCACGCTTCTTCCACTAAAAAGTGTAAAAGTGGTTAAAGTTGGTGCCAGGCAACTCCACAACTTAGACTGTGCTCCAGGGCTCTTTTACTGCCTCAGTGTTTTTTATTCCCCCGAGTACTCTGATTTCCTCTGACTTGACAAAAACCTGCGTTTTATAGGCTCATTGAATCATAGATGTGTACTAAGCTAATAACCACTAGGGTCTTTTTAAGCATAGCCATGCATTACACTTGAATTGGGTTACGAAGGAATTCTGCTTCATATAGATGGGGAGCCTTTTCCAGAGATCGGGTTGTTTCAGGGATACATACCTATCTCTCTAGCCTATCCATATTTATATCACAGTCAAGGTTTAACTTTATAGTACAGGAAACTTTGGTGCTGTTTGATTTGCAGATATGCAGGAGGTCCGTCAGGGTGGGGTCAGACAATGCCTTGTATACCAGGCATAGATCTCCTGTCAACAGTCTGTGGGAGACAGAGCATAGTGATAGGCCTTTGAGGTTATTTGTGGACATTCCAGTTTTTGGATGTGCCTGGTTAGGTACATACCAAAGGAGGCATTGTACTCAATGATAGGTTTGATGAATGCTGAATATAGTGGAACAATGACCTCCATGGACCTAGATGCTACATTGTTATTTATAAGTTGCACAACATAGAATGATTTCTTCACTACTGTACATTTTGCGTGACTTCTCTAAATACTTTGCCCCGTCCCATCCCTTGCTGCCTGGGTTACAGCTAAAAAGGGAATACAACCATTAATCCACTTACCTAGTTATGCCTAGCTATCAGATGATTATGAAACAACCAATGGAGCAAAACCTGAGCAGGTGCACTGTGTAAAGATTTGCTGCTAAGCATTTTGTTTGCAAACCTTCTGTGGTTTATGCACAAAGGGACAGCAAAACAAAATAATTTGTGTAAACTGCTATAAACATTACTACATCTCAGTGCCTATTTAATCAGATGTGTTTTAGATCCAACTGTTTTAAGAGATACTGTGAAAAATAAAAGATGTGCAATGAGTGTACAAAAATAAGGCATACAAACAATATGTTAAAGGAAGCATAAATCCATGTGCAATAATGCAGGATTGGAAATTTATAGCAGAGGAGATGTGCCATCATACCATGGCTTGTCTTAAATTTCAAGCAGTGAGACTTGTGCTATGGATTTAAATGTGTTAAGTGCAAAACATTTTTTATTTATATTTCATGCATGTAGCAATATATGATTAGCAGTAATATTCTTTATTTAATTTTACTGATTCTGATGGAAGCGTATATTTAATTTCACATTTTCTTTTCTTTTACTGAATGGAACTATGATAGCTAACCATTAATTAATCCATCTGTGAACAGTGAAGCTTATACAGCCTATATGACTATCTTTGTATAATACAGTCTTTCGTTTGCTGCCAATAAAGCACTATGCCCATTTCTCCATCTTCTTCTTATATTTACATAACCTTTATAAATGCAAGTTAATATACAGTGACAAGTTTTTAATTTAGGTCTCTTTTGACAAGGAGAAAAATGGAAAGCTAGACACTTGCTATAGTAATGGAGTAAATAGAGCCTGATGGATATTCATATCTAGCAGGAAAAAAAGGAGGCTAATTGCAGAAAAGATAAGAATAAAGATAGCATGGGTTGGTGTGAAATTTTTATACACACACACACACACACATATATATATATATATATATATATATATATATATATATATATATATATATGTGTGTGTGTGTATATAAAAATTTCACACCAACCCATGCTATCTTTATTCTTATCTTTTCTGCAATTAGCCTCCTTTTTTTTCCGCTAGATATGAATATCCATCAGGCTCTATTTACTCCGTTACTACAGCAAGTGTCTAGCTTTCCATTTTTCTGGATTTATATTTTACATTTATATATTCATATATATATAGTAATCCAAAGCCAGATAGTGATGCAGGCAAATGGATCCTTCAGCAACAAAATGCAAGTACAATAAGTAAAAAGAGAATGCTCAAGACCACGGCACATAAAATCTTAAAATCTTTAATGAACAGAATAAAGTTGACCGCTTTCATAGCTGTAAAATGCTTCATCAGACAATCATCACAAATAACAATCAGCTATTTAAATCAACATCAACCAATGGAAGAATCAATGCAATTAAACTTGCAGAAGTTTTTTAAAGTGCTAGGTCACCCCTATATCATATCATATTCCATTAAATGAATATATTGCATAAGATAACCATGATTAATAAAAATATAAGTTAGCAAAAAGGAGCTAGCAAGTATGGCTGATGCAAGGCAACCAAGCTAGTATGAACAAAATGAAAACGCCAGCACCAATGATGAGCTGAGAGAGCTTTATTGAAACTGAGAACTAGACCGGTTTCAGCACATAGCTTTCATCAGTAGAACCATACTGAAACAAAGGAAAAGCCCAACAATAAATACCCCTTCCGATGAGATAATATTACATCATTTCCTGTCATGGACTGAGAACAATAAATCGGGTTAATATACAACCCTGTATAATCAAAAGGCATATGTATTAGTGATAAATTGCCTACAAAAATAAATCTGGCACATGAAAATAATATAATAAAGGAGATATTACAACTTATCATTAAGTCCAGGGGAAAAAAGACCCCCAAGTTTCACTATCCATTTTCTTTCCTTAGTGTTGAGAATGTCATGCCACCAAGTTTTAAAAGCTCGATTACCTGTAATACTGTCTATAATGGTAAATGAAAATTTGGCAGTGGGATGCTTCAATGTGTGTCTGTATAAGGCATTGGTGATCTGGGCATTCCTAATATCATCCAAATGTTCAGATATTCTGATCCTGAACTGCCTGGATGTTTGACCTATGTAAAAGGCTTGGCAAGTGCATGTGGCAAGATAGACAATCCAATCTGTACTGCAGTTACCAAAACAACAAATATTGTATAATTGTCCAGTATTCCTGCTGGTGAATGTTTTGGTTTTAAATATATAGTTGCAAAAGCTACAGTGTCCACAGGGATATGATCCAACTAATTTTTCCCCCATTGAAGGAATATACAAGTAATATTGTTTTCTATCGGAGACTTGTGGATGACCTCTTTCACTTGTGGGAAGGAGGGGCCACAGGACTTACTATATTCCTGAGTTCTATCAATAGTAGTACTCATTTTCTTAAATTTACTAATCATAGCTCAAATACATCTATCGATTTTTTAGATGTCAGTACACATAGGACACCTGAAGGTAATTTTGAAACAGAAATCTTCAGAAAGGAGTGCTATAGGAATATGTCTGTTCAACGGAACAGCATGCACCCACGACATGTATTTAAAAATGTAATGAGAGGATAGGCCCTTAGGACATCAAGACTTACAGCTAATGATGACAAGTTTAAAAATGAGTTGTCCAGTTTGGGAAATAATTTCATAGAGAGGGGATATGCCCAAAAGAAAGTAGAAAAGGTAATAACAGAAGCACTTAGAACAAGGGAAGGGAAGGGACACCCCTACTTCTCTAGCCTGATGAGTAATGAACAAAGTGCACAGTCAGCACATAATGTTATGAGACTGCCAGTTACTTATGACAGTAACATTAAGTTACTTTTAGATGCCTAGGAAAGAAATTGGAATATATTGTGTGCAGACGAACATGTGAAAGGGGTAATGGGGGATGCCCCCCAATATGCTTACAAAAATAAAAAATCCCTGAAGAGAATTCTGTGTGGTCCAAAAAATGTGCAGATGAATAAGACAGATGTTGTCAACATGAATATGGAACCTTCCCATGTAAAAATGGGAATTACTGTAAGTGCTTAGATACCACTGGAAAATGTTTACATCCAGACACTAAAAAGACACTATTTCAGATTAATAGCTGACTGTAATACTACTGATCTGGTATATTTGGCATACTGTGTAGTATGCCATTCTTTCTATCTGGGTATGACTACACGTAGGTTGAGAGATCGTGTAAGAGAGCACCTATATGATATCTTCAGACAAGCTGAAATAAATGCATTAGCAAAACATGTCTTAGAGAAAGGCCAAGAACATATTTTAAAATTTATGGTTGTTGAAACTATACCTTAGGGATATAGAGGGGGAGACATGAGGAATAAGATTGAAACAAAAGAGTTGGATGGATTATTAGAATGCGTGCTAATATGGGCAAGGGACTTAATGAGAAAATATCCATTAAGCCCATATTGTTGAATAGGCCACTTCCAAGGTAATCCACACAAAATATAATGCTTTAATATGGTAGATACGTACATGTTTTTATTTGTATTTTATGTTTTATATTTATATTAATCATGATTATCTTATGCAATATATTAATTTAATGGAATATGATATGCTATAGGGGTGACCTAGCACTTTAAAAAACTTCTGCAAGTTTAATTGCATTGATTCTTCCATTGGTTGATGTTGATTTAAATAGCTGATTGTTATTTGTGATGATTGTCTGCTGAAGCAGCTTGCAGCTACGAAAGCGCTCACCTTTTACTCTGTTCATTAAAGATTTTAAGATTTTATGTGCCTTAGTCTGGAGCCTTCTCTTTTTATTTAATGTTCTTGTATATATATATATATATATATATATATATATATATATATGCATGCAATATATATGCATGTACATAAAATCTGTGGGTTCCATTCAACCCATTAACAAGCTGCCTTTGTGAACTGCAAAAAATAGCTGGTATGTACAGTGCAGTTTGGGGAATTTACCCTTCCCCAGTATACTGCAATCTCACAGTTGCTATATGTATAATTAATGGGGGGTGCAGGGCCCTTCTACAAAAAAATAGATTTTGTGTAGTTTCAGATCTTTGTGGTTCAGTGTGCTGCGCATTTAAATCTTGTGATTTGAACAGCCGTGTGTGTGACAGGCATTTGAAGTTTTGATACTTCAGTCATATGTCATACATTCATCTGTCTACATTACATACACAAATATATATATATATATATATATATATATATATATATATATATATATATATATATAAAGAGATTCCCTGGTTCAATTTTCAGCTGGGTGCATGCCTTCTGTGCAGAATCAGCTTTTTCTCCCTGTGTTCCCATGGGTTTCCTCCACGTGGTCCCATTTCCTCCTATATTCTAAAGACATGCAGTAAGTGAGCTAGGCACTTTCAGTTGGCCATAGGTGTGTGTGTGTGTGTGTGTGTGTGTGTGTGTGTGTGTGTGTGTGTGTGTGTGTGTGTGTGTGTGTGTGTGTAAGAGCTACAGCGGCAGGACTAGCCAGGAAGCTGTATAAACGTTGGTGATAGATGATTGTCACTGTTGAAGTAACACCCCGACCCCATGTGCAAATAATGGGATGCACATACACATATATATATATATAAACTCAGCTAGCTAAGGGGAGGTTTTTTTTTTTTGCTAAATCAAGTAAATGTTTTTCCAAACCAAGTAAACAAAGAGAAATCCTCCCAAAAGTACTTCCATCATCAGTGTAGTATAAATGAATGATATGTAGGCACAACTCAAGGATAATGTATACAAAGAATACAAAACAATGAATAAGAATGTGGGAAGGAGACTGGAAACCTAGGTCATCAATGCGGCCGCTATCTTACTTAAACACAAAACCACTGCTTAAACTTTTACATGTCTGCAAACAATAGAAAATATTGTTATAATTACAAATTGTGCTTGTTGGGAGCCAGTTTTACCAAATGCATCTGTTGCTTATAAATTTGAAAGCCAAACTAGCTAGACTTATTAAGCCATAGTTCTACCAGCTGGTGGCTAGCCCATGGTAGACACAGGGTGATTAATACTTCCTCACACATATAATGCCTGGGTTTAATCCCCAGTGGAACCATATAATGCCCCATAATAAGCATTCCTTTCCCTAAGAAAGTAGTTTTTGTCAAAGCAAGGATGAGGATATATAAAATGAACAGGGCATATTCATATTCATTAGAACATAAGTAAATCATGGGATGGGGTAGGCTTGCTTATCTTTACACATGATGAGTAGATTCAATCATTACATTTGAAAATGGGATCACCAAATAAATCAGAGATGTGAACGGTATATCTTGTGCAGTTCTACTGTAAAATACAGTAACACATGCAGGTGCTGAAGCTGAACAGAATTAAAATATGGTTGCGCAATAAGCAGCAAGCCTGCAACTTCTGATTACATTGTATCAGACTAGACAGAGTAACAAATGCAACATTTATGTACTCATATCAGTTATTTACAGTTTTAACAATGAATACAAATGGAAAGTGTAGAACAGACTATGCCCAGTTAATATCACTGTTAATTTATTTCAACACACTAGGTACTACATTATATGCTTTAAAATCCAAAGCTACAACAATGGATATATAAAAATATTAGCATTTACTGGTAATTACAAAAGTTCTTAAAATTCCGAAGAATTAAAGCAAATTGTACTTTTAAATACAGCATTTGTCAGCTAAAAACAATTTCCTCTCATAGGAGGAGGCCAAACATTCACAAAAAGCCTACTGCCTTCTTCAAAGTTCCAGCAGCTTGTACAAGTATAGCATCTTCAGTAGAAGCATATGTAAACCTTATCTCAAAAGGAGTTATGCATTATGATAAAAATTTCCTATAAATGAAAATTACCTCACTGAGTGAATGATGTCATCAACTTGGCAAGTGAATATGCTTTGGTTGAACACCAAACTGATCTGAAACTACGAAAGGATGCCAGAAGTACGTTTAATGCTGCCAGTGTCACTTATCATTGAAACCAACGGGAAATCCTGACAACATAGATTCATAGGTTGGTACTAGGCTATCGGCCCTAGGGCCTATACAAGCCTAGCCATAACAATTCCCTGGATATTTCTTCCCATGGTATTTACTTCCCTGGGCCCCTGTCTAGCAGGGCGATTGATGTGATCCCAAATTTCATATCTCCCATCCAATCATCAAGGTTCCTTTTGAAGAGAGCCAAAGAGGCACTCTGCTTGACATGTATGGGCAGTCTATTTCAGAGTCTGAGGAGTCTCTAGGTCAGGAACCTATCCCTCCAGCATGTTTTGTTCATTGTGATGACAAGGTTTAGATCCCTGGAGCATGTATTTCTGAGGGATTGGGATTTCTTTAAGTGTAGTTTGTCCAACAGCTCTGGGTTTGACATGACCTTGTATGTTAAGCAGAGTCGCCTCTGAGTAGACGATATGTGACCGAGTCTAGGTGGAGTTTTGTTAGATGGTCAGCATAGGGCATCTGCTTTAGGCCTGTGATTCTTTTAGTGAGGTATTTCTGCGGCCTTTCCAGTTGTTGCAGATGTCTTGAGAGGTACATACCAAATGGGGCATTGTATTCTATAATGGGTCTAATGAGGGATGAGTGCAGTGGGACAATGACCTCCTTTTATCTGGATGAAAAGCCTTTAGTGATGAAGTGTGCCACATAGAAGGATTTCCTGACTGTTGTGGCGATGTGGTTATTGAAGGCGAGACCACTGTCCACCTGTGTCCCCATTTCTCTTATCACACTTCCGATCTTTAGTGTACTGCTACCTATGTGGTAATTCACGGGTACATGTTTTTTCCCAAAGGGGATAACTATACATTTCTTGGCATTGAGCTTGAGCCCATGGCTCTGGCACCAAGTGTCTGTATCTGTAAGGCCCTTTAGGAGGTCATAATGATCCCCAAAATCCTTCTGGAAAGGTATCATGCAACTAACAGGCCAAATCACCAACCCTTATAAAATAAGGTGGATATTAAATGACAATGAAAACAGAACAGCCAGAGAGAATTACAACAACTTCCTACTTAACTCTATCAGCAAATCTAACAGCTAAATCTTTGAGACATATTTACAACTTCTCAGTTATCTTGACAATATTTGCAACACCTTTTAAATGTACCACTCTAATGCCACTACTTAAAGTCTACAAACCCATAAACTAGACAGTAATTTCCAACCTCTACTCACTTGCGCCACTTAACAAAATGGTTGTAAAGCTTCTATACAAGCAAAGCTTTGCACATATAAATATGTATGGCACCCTGTGTGACCAGTAACATAGTTCTGCAATTTAGCACAGACTGCACTCTACACAGTCACTAATAATCTATACTGTAATATGAATGACTGTTTCCCCACAGGAGATACATTCATTCATATGACCAGGGCATTTGAGAGAGTTAACCATCATCTTTCTCAATAAACTCTGCAAACTAAACTTTGGTTTAAATGCTAGCTTGAAAACCGAAACTTTCTTCTGTACAGTAGTAATAAATTTCTAAAACCAGGACTCTAAATATTGGTGTACAGCAAGGGTCTGTCCTTGTTCTCCTATTGTTCTCGCTGCTTATGGATGACCTCACTTAAATGCAGTCATGTATGCTGATCACCTTCTCCTCAATGAATCCAGTCACTCACCATACTGCAAGATAACTTGCAAGAAAAACCCCCTGCATTTTGCAACTGGGCTGCAAACAACAAATTAGAAATCAGTCCTGACAAACCCAGTATCATGTTGTTTGACGCCCATCAAAAAAAAACTGAAAATCATGTCCTATTAACAGTAAGGCAGACATAATAATGTCATTCCCAATGTGCCAGTATAAAAATTCTGGAGTATCCTAGTGAACCCCATTTTCTCCTTCTCAGACCACACTGACTATACAGCAGGTAATGTTTTGGATCAAATAAAGCCTTGCACAGCAGAACACATATTCTATCACAAAACCATCAAGAGCCAAAAATATACTCATTCCAAAAATCCCAAAGCTACAAATAGTGGAAAACAAAATCGGTCACTTTGCACTCTTAGCCAGCCATTACACATATCATTATGACCTACTAAAGGACTTACACTAGCTCCCTTTACAAAATGGACTATTCTTAATGCTTAGAACCCTCAAATTCAAAATACTGGTATTTAATCATTGCCTCCAGTGAAAGTCAACTTCCTCTCAGGGATTCAACTTATATACTACGAAAGACGCAAGATAAGGGACTGTTTCTCATAAGACCTTGATTTAATACTACTATAGAGGAAACAGCCTTCTCAGAAGTAGGACTAGCCACATGGAGCCATTATATATTCCCCATTCCAAAGGAGGAATGGACTTCCTTGAAATTAATTACATGTGTAAATCTGCAATTGTGGGACTCCACACATCTTTTGACCTCACAGGACCCAAATGTAGTGAAAGTTTTGAAATATGAGCAGAATAAATCTAAGATGACTTCTCTGCTTAATAATTTAGCAGAAGCATGTCGGCATCAAGCAGGAATGGAAATCAAACCAGAATTAGAGAAAAACCAGGCAGCAACTGAATGTGCCAAAAAACAATTGAAAGAATATAAGGTGAAGGACTAGATGAGAAGGCAAGACATGTGGAAAAAGCATAAATATAGTTGCAAGCATAGAAAACTTCTGGAAGAACCTCATACTGATCAAGAAAGAACACAGGAATGGTTAAGGAAAGGCAAATTCAAACCAAGTGATGAAAGGTTAATATTGGCACCCCAAGATAGCGGGCTACATACATGCTGGTTTACAAAGTCCACTGAACATGTGGGAGAAACAGACAAATGTAGGTTTTGTAAAATTGAATTGGAAACAGTCGCACACCTTGTTGCTGATTGTGACATACTAATGGCAGAAGGACTGTATACTGAAAGGCATAACAATGTGGCAAGACTGTTGCACTGGGGATTGTGCAAACATTATGATAATGACGTGGCTGAAAAACACTGGAAACATGAGCCACAAAGCGTCATAGAAAATTAAGTTTATATCATATGGGATCTCCCATTAGCAACAGTTCAAAAACTAGATGCTAGAAAATATAGTTGTCCAAGAAGACAAAAGTGGCATTAATCACTGAAATCTCTACACCCAGTGACTACAGTGTCTTGCACACAGAGAGACAGAAAGTCATAAAATATCAAGATCTGCAGGCAGAAATGAGAGCAATGTGGAAGAAAGATACCCAGACAGTTCCAATGGTAGTAGGAGCAACGGGTCTTATAAAAAAGAATCTACAATTGTATTTCGGTATGTTACCAATCCATGTAACCCCATACAAATTGCAGGAGGAGTCATTACTGGGCACATTGCAAGTGCTGCAAAGATCACTTTTGGCTGACATCAAACAATGAAACAATACTAATTTCATGAACTTTAATCGTATTCTGACTTAGGAATGGGGCCCATTCCTGCCATAGTATTAGAAACCCAAAATATTTGGAGAAATAAAAAAAAGAGCCACTTACCCTCAGATATAAGATCCCAAACTTCACTAACAGGAATCAGAGCCAAACTAAGAAAGCATCTTAAGAGCAAAGCACAGTGCAGTTGTTTCAGACATGTAGAATAAGGTGCAAGATATCCCAACAACACTGTCTAACATTTCTAACATACCCACAACTATTTGCAAGTGAACAGAATGAAATTCCTAATGTAAATAATATAAATACCAACATAGGCATATAGTTTACTATTAAAATGTAAAAAATCAAAACAAATTTTACACTTTTTGATAAAAATTGTTATCTGAATTTGGTAATACAGAATGAACAAAATGTCAGAAATGGTTAACTATGGAATCAACATTCGAACACCGGAAGTTCCACTGTCGTAATTCCATGTTACCGGTAAAGTAACCAAGCCCCTCCGCAACCCCCCACACCCCCTGCATATTATATATTCCAATTTTGAGATTGCACTGCAGTGAGGAAAAGGGTGAATTTCCCTATCCCCACTGTAGTGTGATCTGTTATCAGAACATTGATCCCATATTAGCGAATGCACACAACCATTTGCTAATGAGGATTCGCACATTTCCAGATCGGCATTACAGAAACAGGAAAACACATGTTCAACCATCCCAGTTTCATGTAAATGCCATTTCATTTTGATAGTAAACATATATATAATATATGTTCAATGTATTGCAGAATGTGTGTCACTATTGTTTCCAACTGTTATCATGTGTTTACTATTTTATAACGGTTACTACATGGTTTTGTCTGGTGTTCTTTTGGTACCAGTGTCTTGGTTAAAAAGGGTCAGTTGACCAGCCCACCTACCTGATTACCACATCGCAATAAATATATAAACAAACAGGTTTAGCAAATTAACAAATACAGTCTGCTGTGGAGGTGGCTGCAATGGAGCATATATTCTTTACCCAAAAGTACAGTGACCATAAAGATAATAATAAATAATATGGAGTACAGCCACCTGTGTGGTGAGTGAAAGGCATAAAATTTGTTTCTTTATATGTTAGCAGTAGTAGTAGAATTGTTTGTAGTGGCATGAGGTATAGGGCAATATATAGGGCAGTTTGTTGTTATAGGAAATATATGACTCATAGCAGGTAATGATCATTGTTATGAGCAGTTACAGGAAAAGTATTAATTGGATATTGAGCCAAAAGCCAGTATATTGCATCTAGATTACCAAAAGCCCACATAATTAAAAGTGTAGTGATCAGATCAGCAGAAGCAACTGCTCATACCAGAAGAACCACTCTTCAAGAATCCACACAGATCACTCAATAAAACAAGTAAAATGCCTTAATAAGATCTGCTGTGCCTCCTACATGCCTGCTTCTTAGATATACCAACTCTGCAGAAAGAAAGGGAAACATCTGCTATTTTAGAATGATAATAATATTAATAATAATAATAATAATAATAATAATCTCCATTCTCTGGACTTGCAAGATTTCCAGGTTGTAAAAAAACTGAGCTAAATGGTTCGAACTTGTGAGGACTTGCAAAACAGTTAGTAACAAAACTTGATGAATTTATTGCCTTTCACTCATCAGGTCTGTGATCTGGTCATGTGCTCCCATTTTCATGTACAACAATTTGGTATTAAGCACTTAGCTAGTTAATCGACCCAGTCAGAAATCTCCTGTAGCAGATTCAAGTCCATTGTACAAAAAATGTAAAATGTAGTTTTCATAAAAGTAATGACTTAAACAGGATTTGTCGACGGTCATCTTTTCTCACAGGGGGCCAACACGACTAATCAAAGGTGGCATTGCAATTTTAACATCCTTGGTAATAATATAATCACTTCTGGTACTACTGATTCATGAGGGCAAGATGAAATCATCCTTGCAGTGATTCATTTTGATGAACTGTTGTTTTTAATGAAGTGGATAAAATGCTGATTTATACAACACTCTGCAAAATAACTTACCTTCTTGACCACTGTAGCCCAGCAAATGTACAGGACCTTAAAACAAAAGACCATGCAATATGGACTATGTAGACACAACTCTCAAAAATGAATACGAAAGAAGCAAAAATCTAATGCAGATTCAGTTTTCCAAAGAACCTATGCCCATATGTTTCTGATATCGGATACCACTGTCATACAATATGTTTGTCCATATGTTGTCTGTGTGGTGAATGTGTATATTAGGATATACTGTTTTGGTTCACAAAGAGATACGGGTGGAGAATGGGCAGAGATGAATTGACCAGCACCCAGATGTAGCTGTCAGTCATGTGTGCCAGCTGCAGAACACTAGCTAACCATTAACTTGCTTAAATTCTGACCCATAGCACAGAGCCAAAATCCCCACGCCTAACCCTAATCCTAAAATCCCACCCATGGCCCTAAATCCTGTCACTAACCTTAAAACTCCATTCCAAACCCTATAGCTAAAGCCCCCTGGCTAACACTACATGGGTGGCAATAACTCAACACCCATTGCTGCATCATAGCCACAGTAGGCAATGGTTACTAACACACAACTTAGTGTGTGCTAATCTACACAACAGCTATCTGCCTAGGAGCTCCATTACAAGAAGCCTGCATGCATGTATGTTTCTTTTTGCTGCACTTGAATAAAGCACTGGGATATAATTAATAGCAAAATCATTAGTGTTTAGAGAAGGCTGCACATTTTGCCTGCTCAGTGAAAGGCAATGATGTTAAAATGCTTAAAATAAAAGTGGCATGATTACTATCGCATAGATGTTCTATGGAGCACTCATTCAATCAGCCAGAAGAATTGCGTTTAGATGTAGTTAATTTCTTGGAAAGCAAACTGAATGCTAAGAAAATGAGAAATGAATGAGGCACTTAAAAGCATTGCCTGCATTGTAGAATATTGTGTAATTTTAAAGTTTTGAAAAATGTATATATTACATGGCTTTCTGCTGAGACATTTATTTTGCTTTTGAGATATTCAAGCAATGTTTTACTTCTATGGGGAAACAGGTAAATATCTCTAAAGCAGTATAAACACCATCTCTGAGATGTGAGATTATACTAAATAATACAGAAAAGATGTTTCATCGAAACATATATAGAAGCACACGAGCTGTTATCATTGTTATGTTGTTCAAAACATTCCTAGGAGTCAGAGGTTACATGCCATAAGCAATTCCACAAATGTTTATGAAAGGAAAATTGCCTTAAGTGAACTGAAAAGTGTTTTAAAGAAAGGAAACATCTTCAGTGATGTTTAGATGAGCACTACCTCAGGATTAGGAATGTGTGTGATGACTGAGTTATGACAGCTTAGCTGTGGATGAATTTGATAGTTCAGCTTCATAAACTGGGAAGATTTGTCTCATAAGTTGTACAGGATATTATTAATCCAAACTGGACCATTTTACAGTTGAATAAGATGGCTAAAAATGCAGAAAGTCAGCTAAGACTTGAGAACAAGTGGAGATAACTTGGAAAAACTTGAAAACTGTGGAGCAAATTAACAGATCTCAAGTAAAATAGGATTGATATTTGTACAGACTGTAGTATATACAAGTTTGCTAAGGTAACCAACAGTTGCTTTGCATCTAGAAAATGGAAGAAGTCAAAAATATAAATATAGTGACTGTCACAGTAAATGCACAGTGCATGTCATAGTTGTACGTGTTTAATGTTTATGTTTTTAAAACAGAGCTAACAGTGCATGTAATGATACCAGAATATTTTTTACAGTCATATGAGCTAAAATGTCAGTAAAGCTTTAACTAAATATAGCCTGTTAGTAGGTAATCAGGTCAGCTTTTTCTTTGGATCTCGCAAATTGTTAACAAAAAATAAGCTTGGTGCTAAAATCATGGATACGTTCTCACAGCAAGAGGTTGAGTGGCAGCTAATGCTTGCTGTTACTTGGGCAATGGGTCCAAATTAAACATGAATGAGATCTTTTACGACAAGCAGAGATGTTGTTAAATTAAAGTCATTCTTATTTATTTCAAATTTCATAAGCAGATGGATTTACATATCAGATGCATTCTGTTTGTATGTGATATTTGTATGCCACATTTGAAAAGGGATTTGGGATCTGAAAACTTAATTGCATTACTTCTGCTGCTTTGCCTAGAGAAGTAAGAGAGCTTGACAGATAAATAACATTTTGGATATATTAAAGTGAGGTCTTTGGAACTACAGGAATTTCAAATTATTTGCAGGAAAGGAGGAGATGATAGAGAGCTGTTATTTATTCATTATAAACAAAAAAGTGATATTGTAAGAAAATTTCTTGTTTATATTTTTAGGTGAATGTCCTGTAATGGAAAGCAGGAATAAGGTCTGCAATGAACAGAGATGGTAAAAATGAAAGGTAAGGGGTCACAGACATGTCCATTGTCTCCCATGTGGTTTTAGTTATGGAAGTTCTGAACAGGGAGGTTTGAGAGTATCTGGGAGAAAAGAGCAGGTGGCAGGCAATACGGTCATTTAGCCATTTTGCCGATGAGTTAATGTTAGCACTAGAGATGCCTGATATGCTAGAGGTTTTCAGAGAGTTTGATAATGCATCAGAGCTGTGCTTGTAAGAAAATAAGTGGATGGTGAGCTCATGGTGATGAGTGAAGGTTGGAGAGCAAGGCCAAGCTCTGATGTTGGTGATTAAATGATTACTGAATGCTGGCAAAGATGAAGACTGTAGTCTGTGTGGCACTGAGATTGCTTGCTAGCTGTTGGATAGTTGGAAAAGGACAATGATATGTCTACTGACCTGTGAAGATGTGATCAGAATGAAGATAGCACCACCTCTTGTGTATTTAAGTTGATATGTACCATTGGGATGAGGGATAAAAGGTTCAATCACCAGAGGGTGTGTGATAGGCTTCTTTGATTAAGGCATGGAAGAGATACAAGGATGAGTTGAAAAACTGGGGCCGACTGTGCCAAATTTCAAAAGGTATGTGATCCCGGTAAACTTGGATAAGCAAGTTGGCTGAAACAAGAGGGTTGAAATAGTCTGGATGTTTAGAAGTGAATGAAAATATTTGATGAGAGTAAGCAAAGATGTGAAGTAGTTGGAAAAGAGGAGGCTTTCAGGGGGAAAAGTCAAATAGCCAAGTTTTACAAGGGCATAATCAGGGTGAACTGGAGAGATTATTGGGAAGGTTGGAGCTAAAGGGAAATCCAGGATGACTGGTACAGAGGCATCAAGGTGTGGGAAGAAGCTGATGCAATTTAAAGGAGCTTCTGAGGGAGGATATACTTAAGGGAATAGAGTGGTTTAAGAAAATCTGTATGTGATCAGGCAGAAAATATGGGAGCAATAAAAACAAGTATGGACAGAAATGAAGGGACTACTGGCATCATTAAAAAGAGGGGAGGAAGAGAAGAACTGGGCAGATTTATAGTGATGAGTTAGAGAGGAAGTTGGAGTTGCAGAAGTTACAAAGGAATGAGACCATGGGGAGGGGGGGTAAGTGGAAGATGCTTTCTAATGACAAGTGGTGGAAGTCAAGCAAGAATGTGCATATGCTGAAGATTTCAAGAGGAAGAATAAAAGGAGGAATGATGGATGTTGCTGGAGGTGTGGGTCCCCAGGTGTGGACCAGCTGCATAAATAAATAAATATATATATATATATATATATATATATATATATATATATATATATATATATATATATATATATATAATATAAGGACCATAATATAATTCATCAGGTACAGAAAGTCTATGTGGAGGAGGAGATAGAAAGGGGAGGGAACAGGCGCTTCACTTATTTTGTTCCACAGAAGTTTTATGATACAAGACAGATAACAGTGGAGTTGCAACGGATGGCTGGGTGGGTGAAAGTGGAGACTGAAGCAACTGAAGGGAGACTGGAAAGGGTGGGAAATATTAGCAGGATATTGTAGATAAACATATTAAAAGCTGAGTGGGAGAAGGGGTAGTAGGGGTATGTGAGAGAAGGGGTAGTAGGGGTATGTGAGAGAAGGGGTAGTAGGGGTATGTGAGAGAAGGGGTAGTAGGGGTTTGTGAGAGAAGGGGTAGTAGGGGTATGTGAGAGAAGGGGTAGTAGGGATATGTGAGAGAAGGGGTAGTAGGGGTATGTGAGAGAAGGGGTAGTAGGGGTATGTGAGAGAAGGGGTAGTAGGGATATGTGAGAGAAGGGGTAGTAGGGGTATGCTGATGTGAGTCCAGTAGGTGGCTATGCTGATGTGAGTGCAGCAGGTGGATATGATCAAGAAAAACAGGAGGAAGAAAGGGAATGTAAATGTATTTACAGAACAAGAGTGTGTGTGGTGATCTAGCTGGTAGGATGTCTGTCAGTAGAATGATGGGGATGTTCATGACCGTAAGGTATGTGGATGTGAGGTGGAGATGCTGAGCTGACTTGTGGTAGCAGTTTGGCTCTTCTGCATAACCTAATTTAGAAAGGTGTACATATTATATTCATATATTATTAGTATCATCTCCCCTCTTTTACAGAAAGCAGATATGTGCATCTTTGGCCACATATTGGGGGCTTATTGTGTGGGGATGACTTTTATTGCTAATTATGTTTGTTTATATAATGTTTGTCTTATGTAGCAAGTACATTGCAGTTGACATTTGGTTTCAAGGTTTAGGGGTGGATTAATTTGTTTTGCTCAGTGATAAGGTGTACATACCCTGTTTTTTTCTCTTTCCATTCAGTTTTTGATGTTCGCAGCACTTTTGTTGATCTTTAGTGCTGAGATACTTAGTCTGCATCCAGGAACCTCTGTTGTGCTTGTGGTCCTCACAATGCAGCTAGGAGCAGTCCATACTGCCTTTTAGCCTGCGTGACAGCTGTCTCTCCAGCAGTGTGGTCATGTCTGAATACAGAAAGATAAAATGTGCAAAGTTGTGCCATGATGCATGTGTGCATAAAAAGAATGTTGTGCAGTTCCCTTATATAAGGCACACTACCAGCAGTCCCAGTGGGTGTGATCTTTAGTGCATATGGCTGATGAGCTTATACATTGCAACATGGGAAATGTGACTGTACTCCCAGAAGAAAGTACTGGTAGTTCTGTAAGACACGGTTGCCCGTAAAACTTTCTGTAATGCTGGTAAGTCCCAAGAAGAGAATAATCATGTAAGGAACTCCAACTAGTTGTTAGCACAAGTTAATATCTGAGCAAAGTACATAATGAGCACAGTTATACCACAAAATCCAAGTTATACAATCTACAACATAATTAAATATCTCCCATACACTACTGCAATAGTAGAGAGTTCTGTCACACTTGCTATATGGGCAGGGGCAGCTCGTGCTAAAGGACTGCAGGACCACAGCCCCCCCCCCCACCTGTAAAAAGAAAAATAATTGTGTCCCCCCACTGTAGAAAATGAAAATAAAAAAATAAAAAATTCACGAGAGTCTCAGAACTCCACGCATGCGTGCTGAGTTCCTGACTGCTGCGTTAGGCAGTCCAGAACTCCAGGCACGCATGCGTGCTTACTTCCTGAACTCCAGACTGCTCAGTTAGGCAGTCCGAATAGGGAAGGAAGAGAACTCCCCCTGCCAGCCCAGAGGTCTGTACGGTGACGACTGCACAGACTGGAAGCACACCAGAATGCATCGCCCACAGGCTGGAGGCTCCAGCCTACTCGTGTCTCGTGGGGAAACCCAGAACAGTCTGCGTGAGCTGTTATGGAGGTGATCAGGCTGCTAGGGAGGACTTAGCTTGCAGTTATGGAGATGATCAGGGCTGCTATGCATGACAACTTGCAGAGGACAGAATCAGGCCGCTACACAAGATTTGGAAGGTAAGGTGTGTGTGTGTGACTTTCTACAACAGAACAGAGTTTTTTTTTTTTGTTTCTTAAGCTTACAGAGCTTGTGCAGTCTGGAGTTTTTTTTAAATAGTCCGGAGAAGCAGAGTGTCTTAGCTCTCAGAACAGAGCTTGATGTATTTGAGCTTGTGTTTACTTTACTGTATTTACGGAACGGAGCTTAAGCATAACTTTTTTTTAATGTATTTACAGCTTCCGGAGCTTAATGTATTTACGGAACAGAGCTAATGTATTTGAGCTTGTGCTATGTAGAGCTTGATGTATTTATGGAACGGAGTTCAGCTTTAGTCTTAGCTTATTTACGGAGCTTAAGCAGAGAGTGTGTGTGTGTGTGTGTGTGTGTGTGTGTGTGTGTGTGTGTGTGTGTGTGTGTGTGTGTGTGTGTGTGTGAAAAGACTCAGATAATGTACCTGGTGGCTAGAGAGACACTAGTGGGAATAACTCAGGCTCAAACCCTGTACGTTGTTTGCAGGTAGCAAGAGCCTGAATTCCCTAGCCGCCACCACTTGTGAAAGCTATTCAAATTTTTGCCTCATATTTTTATTCTGTTCCTCATAAAATCTATGGTTTTCTGGAGTTAATTCACTAAATAATGACAACCATTTGAATTTTAGACTTCATATTCTTCATAAAGTACATGGTAACACAAAACCTTTTATTCTAGCAATTTTCTAAGTTTATAAGATCAATATTTGAAATTTCTCCCAATTTTTGGGGCTGTATTCCCCCATTATTGGCTTTGTCCAGGTTTCTTGTGCCAGTTCTGGTTTGTGAAAGGCAGATCGTGCCTCCTGAACCTGATCAACTTCTTTGAGGCCATCACCAAAGCTGTAGATGAGGGCAAGGTGGTTCACGCAGCCTATCTTGACCTCGCCAAGGCTTTCGACACCATCCCCCATTCTGGAATTATAGTTAAACTCACTAAACTAGGTACAAATCAATATGTCACAAAATGGGTTGCCAATTGGCTCATTGACAGAACCCACAGTGTAAAAGTTGCAGACTCCAAATCTGACCTCAAAGCAGTACCACAGGGTTCCATCCTGGGACCTCTCCTGTTTGGTATCTACTTCTCTGAAGTACAGGCTAACACAGAAGGCCTCTGGCTAACTAAGTTCGCAGATGACTGCAAACTAGGAGCCATAGTCAAGTCCCCAAATGATGTGGACATCCTACAGAAGGGCCTCGCTGAGACAGATGCCTGGTGTCAGAGCCATGGCCTCAAGCTCAATGTCAAAAAGTGCAGTGTCATCCCCTTTGGTAAAAACTCTGTACCCATGAACTACCACATAGGCAGCAGCAATCTACTTAACACTGAATGCATGATAAGAGACCTTGGGACCCAGGTGGACAGTAGTCTCACCTTTTATAGTCACATCACCACAGTAGTCAGGAAGTCCTTCTACATGGCACACCTCATCATAAAAGGGTTCTCATCCAGGAAAAAATAGGTTATTGTTCCCCTCTACTCAACACTCATTAGACCCATTATAGAGTACAACGCCCCTTTTAGAGTGTACCTCACAAGACATCTGCAGCAGCTGGAAAGGCCACAGAAGTACCTCACAAACAGGATTACTGGCCTCAAAGAAATGCCCTACACTGACCGCCTCAAAAAACTCCAGCTTTACTCAGTAGCATATCGCCTACTCCGAGATGATCTCTGCCTAACATGTAAAGCTATGTCAAACCCACAGCTGTTGGACATGCTACACCTAAAGAAATCCCAGTCCCAACAAGCTACATGTTCTAGGGACCTAAACCTTGTCACCACAATAAACAGGACATGCTGGAGGGATAGAGTCCTGTCCCAGAGACTTCCCATACTCTGGAACAGGCTACCCATCTATGTCAAGCAAAGTTCTTCTTTAGCACTCTTCAAGAAAAATCTTGATGACTGGATGGGAAGTAGGAAATGCACCCCGGGGATCACTTCTGTGTCTCTGCTCGAAAGTGGCACAGGAAAATAACTTTCTTGGGTGGTGTAAGCCAGGGAACCTTGTTGGCTAGGCTTACATAGGCCCTTGGGCAGATAGTCTAGTACCTACCTATGAACCTATGAAAAGGTTGAGAGCTATGGTGATTACTGAATTCCCTGAATATGTTTGGGGGGTTGTATTCCCCAATTATTGGCTTTGTCCAGGTGTTTTGTGCCATGAGGTTGAGAGCTATGGTGAGAACTAAATTCACTAAATGATAGCCATTTAAGTTTCAGTCTTCCTGTATTAGGTTTTAAAAAGCAGTTGATTTGGAATAGTGGCATGTTGCTCTGACTTTACTGTACAGGGTCCTGGGTCCAAGACTTGGCAGTGAAATGTAACTTTCCAAGATTATACAAGCAATGTTTAAAATGTGCCCCTGGTTTTTGGGCTTTTGCCCCCCCCCCCCATAAATTTTGTCTTTTTCCAGATTTCTTGTGCTGCAAAGTTGAGAGATACAGTTTAGTGTTAAGTGGATTTTACAAGGAGCTGAGAGCTTCAGGGGAAGAGATGTTTAGTGCTGCTTATGCTGAGGAGGCTTGCATTGTTAATAGAAAAACACGTAATGTACTTGCTTTTGATGCAGAAGGCTGTGGGTTTTACTCCCACAGTATGTAGATGTGTTACTGATAAGGGGGGGGGGGATACTGCAGTCCTGAGAATGTCCTCTTTGGTTCATAGGTTGGTACTAGGCTATCAGCTCTAGGGCTTATACAAGCCTAGCCATAACAATTCCCTGGCTATTTCTTCCCACAGTATTTACTTCCGTGGACCCCTGTCTAGCAGGGTGACTAACGGGATCCCCGGGGTGAATTTTCTATCTCTCATCCAATCATCAAGGTTCCTTTTGAAGAGGGCCAAAGAGGCGCTCTGCTTGACATGTATGGCCAGTCTATTCCAGAGTCTGGGGAGTCTCTGCATCAGGAACCTATCCCTCCAGCATGTTTTGTTCATTGTGATGACAATGTTTAGATCCCTGGAGCATGTGTCTCTGAGGGATTTGGATTTCTTTGGCGGAGATACCTAGTAACTTCTTTTTCTTTTGGCTGTTCCCATTAGGGGTCGCCACAGTGGATCATCTGTTTCCATTTCTTCCTGTTCTCTGCATCACACCAACCACCTGCATGTCCTCTCTCACCACATCCATAAACCTTATCTTAGGCCTTCCTCTTTTCCTCTTACCTGCAGCTGCATTCTTAGCATCCTTTTTCCAATATACCCAGCATCCCTCCTCAGCACATGTCCAAACCATTGCAATCTCGCCTCTCTGGCTTTGTCTCTAAACCGTCCAACCTGGGCTGACCCTCTAATATACTTATCTCTAATATACTTATTTCTAATCCTGTCTACCCTTGTCACACCCAGTGCAAATCTTAACATCTTTAACTCTGCCACATTCAGCTCTGACTCCTGTCTTTCTGTCAATGCCTCTGTTTCTAACCCATATAACACAGCTAGTCTCACTACCCTCTTGTAGACCTTCCCTTTCACTCTTACTGGTACTACTCTGTCAAAAATCACTCCTGACACTCTTCTCCACCCACTCCACCCTGCCTGTACTCTTTTCTTTACCTCTCTTCCACACTTGCCATTACTCTGAACTGTGAGATACCTAGTAACTATGAACCTGTTATCAGTTTGCCATCCATTCCCTATAGCAATATTACTAGCTTATCATTTTTTAATGTAATTAGGCAATGTATTCCTTTAGGGCAATAGGCACTTTATTTGTAGATGAAACAATGAAATATAGAGTTGTTTGCTAGCAGCAATCTCTTCGTTAGTTACAGATCTCTTTAATGTGGAATTATTTAGATGACTATTACTTCGGCAGAGTTTGTGCATATCTACTGATACTGGTGAATTGTAGAAGTTTGAGTAGACTTTTATGATGGAAATGTTCTGAATTGGGCAGTTTTGTCATTATGTGTGCATGTATTTTGTTACATTGGGAAAATGTTCAAAACAATAAATTCAAAACGTCCTCTAACAACTGTATTGTATTATATAAGGAATATAATTTAATACAATCAGGAAGGTGTATCAAAGAACACATGTATGTTTCGTGTGCAAGGGGCCTATGATTTGAAAACAGCCCAAAGTTAATCTTTATCTACCACTGGCCAGATTTATTTTCTTTGAATGTGGGTTTCGATGCTGTTTCAATGAATATGAGTTTCAAGGGCAGAGAAGTTTTAATGCATGCTAAAGCAAGACCTGTTATTCTATCAACTAAGTTTATACAACAGCAAATTTTAGTACTGTTTGTATGGTCCCCCAATATATTTGGCCTTGTCCAGATTTCCTGCATTAAGAGGTTGAGAGGTACCCGCAAATAAATGTCTTTGTAGAATTAGGTATATCCAAACCTCTCAACTGTCCTCATTTTTGGCTGAAATGTTGCTCTCCCTCTAATAAATCCCTCCGCAAAATGGCAGTTTTGGAAGAAACCGTAGAGGGTTTACAATTAATAAATAATTGTAATGATCAGAGTTGTAGATTACTTTCATTTCAGGAATGCATGTAGATTCTCTATTTTGTCAGCTGCTCAAGTTAACAGTACTAATATTAAAGTGTCCCTTCTTTGACAGGTTCCCAGCTGTACTGTTGTGGCTATTTTATATTTTTGCATCACGTTTGGTCCGTTTTTCATAAAATTGTGTTTTTCTGGCATATTAGTGACAAATCATTAAAGATTGAATTTAGAAAATGAGACATTTGAGTTTCAGATTTCATACCCTTCAGAAAATCCATACTAATGCAAGACCTACTATTCTATTATCTTTCTAAGTTTATAAGAGCAATATTTAAAAATTGCCCTTATTTTGGGTCTTTGTCCCACTTCTATTTATGGATTTGTCCAGATTTCTTGCTCTGAGGTTGAGAGGCATGACAAATGTGTCAGGGCCATCACTGTCAGCCAGAGACATTTCAAATTGTGACATACTTGTTGCACCCCACTCCCCCATGTAGTGACTCTGGATGTGTCCAAGCATGTCAAGGAGCAGTTATGCAGTGTAAATGTGCAGAGTATCCCCCCCCCCCATCCATACTGTTGATTTATGCTTCTTATTATTCAGAAAATGCATGTTGCAGTGCCTGTTGCTCAATGTTTAAGTACCAATGTTTTAATGACCATCAGGTAAGCTTGTCTGTGATTGTAAGATGCAAGTAAGCTTTAATAAACATACTGTTAAAGAATTACCAACTTGAAAGCCTTTTTGTTGTTGCCATGCAGAGAATATTTTACATAACTAGATAACATATAAGCCTTGGGTATTGAAATGCATATGACAGCATTTGTAATAAAGGACAGGATTACAGTATTTTCAGAACCTCATTACATTTGTTGGAGACTTGCAGTCATCTTTGGAGGCTTTAGCTTTAAACTAAACAATGCCAATATATTGTGTGGTCCATAACCTGTGCAGTAATCCTTTAAGCAATTTATCTTGAGCTTGCTTCTTTTTTGCTGTTCATATTTTACTTTGATCATGTTTTCCCCATGAAACAAGTAGATAGTTGTCAGGCAGCAGATCTTTTTTTAGATAAGAAACATTTTTACAAGTGAGGGTATCACAGAGATTGCTACTTTCAGCATGTTACTTTGTACTTTTATAAAGCTGAATATAAATTATAATTAGAACTGCAGTGCCAGGAGAAGTGGTTTGAGTTAAGTGGTGCTTGCTTTTTTATACTTGATTTTGACTGGCATTCCAGTAATGTATTTAAAAAGTAATTTAGTTTTCCATGCCTCACAATCTTTTTTTTCCATCTAGATATTAAGTCGGCTGTCATGTAGCCAATGCATTGAAATATTTTTTTTTCTTTTACACGTCATTTTGTCTTCATTGGACTCTCATAATGATGGTTTGGCACCCAGGGCAACGTATTTATTTTAAGTCCCAGGTATTTAAAGTATGTAAAAACGAGAGTAAGAGGTGCCAACACGATCCGGAAACCTTTACATAGAACAAAGTCCAACCATTAGACACGATAGAAATCCAAAATACTTTAATGTATGAAAAATAAGCGCTTTCGCGTAGTGCAAAGCTACGCTTCATTGTTTTTCATTGTTCAATTGTCTTGTTGAACATAGCCCCACCCCTTTCTAGTTGGCCACACCCCTACCCAATGACCACACCCATTCAGCTGTCTCCTGCAGCCCCCCTTTGATTTGAAGTCACCAGCCGCCACTACATGAAACCTATAAGTGTGGGAGCTTGCCCCCATGTTGGGATATAGGGTGATTTACTTTTTGAAAAAAAAAATGTTTTGTGTTTGGGATCCTGGGTGTTTCACTGTTTTCAGCTTGTTACCTGTCATTGTTTTATACCTTTTAGTTTTAAGTAATCACATGTTCATCAAATGATGTACAGTTATTCATAGTGCATCCTTCAGTACCCTTGCTGAGCCTCAGTATGGTCAGCTTTTTGATGATGGATCAAACTTGGAAGTACTACCAGAATGCATGCACATTTTGATATATGAGTGACCTCTGGACAGTACGTCTCACTACCGTCGAGCAGTTTACAAAGCAGTGATACCATAGATGGAGTGACCTGCACTATTCCCATGCTTACTTCCTGAAACAACACAGCTGTGAGAACACATCATGAAAGATTTCTGATATTCGAGCGAGTAACAGGCACTGGAGTAAACACAGCTTACTGCAAAATTCAAAACCTGTGATTCTCAGTGGCAGATATCTCTCCCCTCCACCCCCCACCAACCAAAAAACTCCATATTGGAAGTTTCACTCCTTTGCTAATTATATAAATCAACACTAACGTCATTGCACCTATAAAAAGGGAACTGAATATCTTTTTAGTAACATGGTCAGTATTGCATAGTTTAATTATATTTTTTTTAACACAATAGTATATTACAGTGGCGAGGGCATATACGAATTATATAAACTTTGCAGTTTAGGAATGTCTCAGGTATGATCGTTTCAACATGTCTAACACTAAGAAAGAATGGTCTGACTAAGTCTTAATTATTGGAAACTCTCAGTTTTAGGCAATAGGTGTAAACTGTTCTGATAGATTATGTGATTGTTTCTTGAGGGAAAAGATGCAAAGGTTAATGATGACAGGGAATGTGAAATGTACACACCTTTGTGACTGCACTGTTCAGCATTTCTAATTTTAAAAGGGAAAATTATGTATTTTAATGTTATAAAATTAGATATAAACATTGCTTTTTATTACACTTAGCAATTGTGTGACACATCCAAGAAGCACAGCTAGGCACACATCCAGAAACATGTGCTCTCTGTTGTGCAAGAAAGACAGACAGAGAAACTTTCAGCTGTTTGTGTGTTTTGGTTGGGGGAGAATATCTGTTGGGGAAGTATTTCTCATCAGATACACTAGCAATATAAATGGAATAGGAGGAGCAGAATAAGAGGGGTTTCAGGCTGACTTCATCTTCTGTTCCCCTTTTCCCTTTAATTCTTGTGCGGTGAGCAGAGGTATGTGTTCTCATGATTTTGTGAGTTCAAAAATGAGAGGAAGGGTTTAACACTGCTTGTGCTCATTTGTCTATCAGCAATTTACACTGCCTGCAATGTTAAATGTTATTTGGCATTTTAGCAATATAATCCACTTTTTGATATTTGCGGTTTTATAAAACACACAAAAAAAAACAAACTGCTCAAAAATAAAACTTCAGGTTTCAGGAGCTAAAAAACAAATTCCACTTGAGAATCAGAAGTAAAGCCTTTAATTTATAACCACTGTAAAACATTTGGCCAGTCTATTGAGAATCTCACCAATCTGCTAGAGCAGATGTCACAGAGGTTAGATCAGATTAAACAAGCCCAGATGAATTCAACATGAGGGGCAGTCGTTTCAGCAACCAGGAAGCTCTGTACAACAGCTCCTGAATAACGTGGAGCTGAATTCAACTCAGGAGCATCAGGGAAATGAAAATATGCATTCCCAATGTGGTTTTAATGGATCTAATGGATGCAATGGTCTAATTCAACCTTCGACAACTGAAAGGCCTATTTCTAGACATGGTCAGATGACTACAAGCAATGAAACCTTTGTTATAATGCTTGGCTACACCACCATCCGAGTTCATCAATGGAAGGGACTGTGAGTACTGATAACTACCTGAATAATTTACAAAGACTTGATTATTTACTTTTGAAAACTAGAAAGCTACAGTTTGACAATGTTTATTTTAAAGAATGCTTAAGACTTAAGTTGGTCCCTAAGGGTTTACGTATATGGCATTTCTCTAAAGGCCAGGAAGCTAATTCATCCCTACATAAAGAACTGCTTTCTATGTTTGACTGACATGGCTTTGAGTATATGCAGCTGGTGGTCAAACATAATGAAAGCCATATATCAAGCTTAATTAGGAAAGCCACAGAACTTAAAAATTGCAGAGGATGTGCTGCATAAGAACAATCTGTTTGAATATAATGATATTTTTAAGAGCATTGAGCAACAAATTAATAATATAAAAAATAGGAAGTTGAAAAAAATCGAAGGGGACAGAGGACAATATAATGACAATATTGCATACCTTGAACCACCAAAATCTCAGAGTTGGGGCAGTAGTCATAATGGCAATGTGGCTAACGGGGACACCAGTGAGGATCATTTTTTGGAGGAGGAATACCACCCCTCACTGAAGAGATCTGAACGGCTGAGGGAGAGGTACAGCAGGGAGGCCCCGCCACAAGAAGCCCATCTCAGGAACAGGGGTCGAGGTGGTCATGCACCTCACCAGAGAGGGAACCAAAGAGGAGGTTACCAGGGTCGGAGATGATGCTAGAGGGAGACGCTAATAATTCAATGGTCATTCTTAAAAATTCTACAGGAGATTTCAATGTGTTTAACTATTCTTCTTCTTAAATGGACATTATAGACTGTGATTTTATTAGCCAAAGGCTTGTCTTTTGTGCCTGAGAAGGACTGTGATACAGCTAATACTCGAATTGATCTAAAATGCTATGCGAGGAAATTAAATTTGAATGTATTGTTCCATTCTGTTGAATATGTGAGCAATCCCACTGCATATTTCTAGTACTTATAAGCCCCTGCTTCATCATTCTCTTCAAATTTTTTGAGAAGCTGTGTGAAATCGATATCAGGAATTTGTCTAAGGGTAGCATTGTTTCTAACTTAAGAAAGGATGAACTGGAGAGATTAAGTTGAAATCAAATAAAGAGATTAGAATTATTAAACCTGATAAAGGGGGTGGGGTGGTGGTGATGAACATGAGTGATTACAACTTGAGAATGAAGAAGGTTTTGGATAGTGTTTCTTAGAAGCAACTATCACTTAATAAACTGAATTGGGCCTATAGATGGATTAGGAATTACTTAAATGAGCTTTTCAATGAAGGAAGTATTTCTATTGATGAGTTAAATTATTTGTCTGTCCCTCATGCTAATATTCCATCATTTTTGTTTTACCCAAAATGTATAAGAATCTTTATGATCCCCCTGTACAGCCCATTGTGGATGCCAGGGGTTCTATAACCTACCTCAAGCCAACATTAATTTATACAAGCATTTATCCAAGCTTGTATTAAAAAATAATTTCATATTTTTTGATAAAGAGTATTTTCTTCAGATTAAGGGGGTAGCGATTGGTTCACCATGTGGTGGCTTATATGCAAACATGGTGATGTTGCAATGGGAAAAGAAGCATTTTTTTTTTTATTCCCCATTTTATACCCATTGCAACATATACATCTGATTTTTGGATGATATATTTATTTTTTGGGATGGCCCTTTGGAAACCATAACCAATTTTTTGTTTTATATTAACAGTTCAACACCTTTTTTGAAATTCACCCATAATGTGGGCCAAAAAGAAATTTCATATTTGAATGTGAGACTAGTCAAGAACTCTTGTTTAAAGAGTTTTGTTTCTGAGATTTATTGAAAAAAAACAGATATTCTAATAGCTTTTTGTATTTTGACCGTTCCCACCCTTTTAAGCAAAGAAAAGTGGTGGTAAAGGACCAGTTTGTAAGAGCTGCTTGTATGGTTTCTTTATTTGATGCATTTTTGGTGGAATGTGAATTGTTAAAGGATATGTTTTTGTTGAGGGGTTACCCATTTGCTTTGGTGAATGATGTAATGTTGGAGGTCATTAAAAAAAGAGAAAGGGGTTACTTTGAGCCTGTTCCTTTTAAAGATCATGATAAGCCTCTCAGGGGCGAAGACTCCAACTTTTCTCTTGTGACTGTCAATGATATTCAAATAGTACAAGAGGTTTTGATGGTAGTACCCCATTCATTTAGGGTGGATAACCCCAACATTTCTAATGCCGCTTATAATAAAGTGTTATTGACTCAGAAGGTTAATTTTCAATCAGCATTTATCACACCATATAATAAATCTAGTAAGCAGACTGCAAACATTTTATATAAGAATTGGGTGATTGTATCAACATGTAATGGTTTAAGACAAACTGTAGGTGTGAAACCCGCTACTGTATACAGGAGGGGTCAGTGTCTAAAAACATATTTGAGAGACCAGTTTCAAAGAACTTATTTCATGATATATGAAGAAATGCGGGGCCTTTAATTATTGTACCTATATAATGGAGGGATCATCTTTTAATATCAATGGAGTGACAGCAAAACTAAACAGAAAATGCTCTTGTCAAACAGAGAAGGTAGTGTATTGCACTTTTTGTATGGTATGTCCCTGTTCTTATATTGGGAAGACCAAGAGAAAGTTTAAGTGGGGTATATATAAACACTTAAGGGACATTAGACTGAAAAAAGACACTAATGCTCTATCTAAGCATTGTAATGAGTTTGAGGGACACTCTTTTAGGTTCACTATCATTGAAGTTTTGGTCATGGACTTAAGGGGGGGGGGACCTTAGCCCTTACAATTGGAAAAACAAGAAGCCTTTTGGCAGTTGAGAACTAACTCCACTCAATGGCCGGTCATGAATGTTGTTTTTCCTTAATATATTTTTTGAAACTAAGGGCATTAGAGAGGTAAAGGTAAAGGTTAGAATTGATGATATCTAGCATTTGATATTTAGGATATTTACATATTTATATGATTATATATTTTTTACATTTGTTAAATAGCCAGTTATGTGGTGCTAGATCAATTATATTATTTTATTTTGGTAGTATAAAATACATATATATATCTATATAATTTATAGGACATGTATATTGTTATACTGACATTTAATGAACAGTTGATTTTTTATGTGAAAAAGAAGGGTGAATGTATATATGTTGTTAGTTTCTGTTTTAAAAGAAACCCTTAGGATGAAGTGTGTGTGTGTGTGTGTGTGTGTGTATGTATATATATATATATATATATATATATATATATATATATATATATATATATATGTATATAAATATATATATATATATATATATATATATATATATATATATATATATATCTTGAATTACATACACAGATTTGTGGATGTGCACAGGTGATAAGTGTAGTTGTCTGCACATTGTTGGATCTTTTAGGTCTGTTGGCCAGCTTTTATGCTTTTGTTACTATAGAAATTGTTAGACTAATTAATTATTAATTATATATTTTTGTGATGCTGATAGTCAGCTGTGTTGGGGCAGGACATGATGCTGATTCTATTTAAGATGTGTTTAAGTAACGTATATTTTATCTTGAAAAAGTCTCTGAATAAGCAGAGACGAAAGCGCTTGATGTATTGTCTTTTAACATTTTACAGTGATTATAAATTAAAGATTTATTTCCGATTATCAACTGGAATTTGTTTTTTAGCTCCTGAAACCTGAACTGTTATTTCCTGTTTTATCATTTATACATGTGGAGTTTGGTCAATAAACTGGTTGCGATGGCATAATTCATGACACTTTTTGTCTTGGATGGGTTGGATAAGTCTTGTACTGTCCTAGTTTAGCAAGTTTGCTCATTCAATAGCATATGCAGTTTATTTATTTACTATTTATTAAACTGGGATAAGTGAACTTGTCTGAACTTCTTTCGGCCATAACCAGGCCACATGGCAAAGACATTTGCCATGCCACAACATTAAACAATTGTTAAATATATACATAACTTGGCAAACAATACAAATAATTAACATAATTAAAAATTATAGAATTTAAAAAGAGATGATATTGTTCAATTTTAAATAAGCAGTTAATGTTATGAAAAAATATAAAATATATATGTACACTTTATATATTTGACACAAACATACATACAAATGTATCTGTTACTACTAGATAATGAACTCGTTAGAATTGCCAGTAATAACCTATTAAGGTTTAAAAGTTAACTGCTCCCTCTTAGAGGATAGCTACTTACTGAGAAAGCTACATTTTGATATGTTACAGTTTAGCCTGGATCACTAAAACAGGTACATTTATATAATTATATATTAATAATACCCCCCACTATGTCTGAACTCTACCTTTATAACCATTTGCTATTTAATCCAACTCTTTCTTTAGCCTCAGAGAGTAGACTCAGCTAAGCTAACTAAAGTCTTTTACAACTTACTCTTATATAGGATCCACTACAGAGTATGAACTGGTATAGTAAGCATTTTACAGTATGAACATGTTTTCACCTATATATATATATACACCTCTAAAGAAATTCTTTACCTTTCTTCTTATTATATGCTACTTTAAAGTTGCTATGCTACTATATAATCAATTAGATTGCACACTGTAAAATACTACTGTACCTGAAGCTGCTATATTTGTTAGTGTGTTTTCATTTCTCTTTCTTATGTGCTACTTTAAAATTGTGCTTTCATTTATCTTTCTTCTTATGTGCTACTTTAAAATTGCTATGCTGCTATATAACAATTGTATTCTTCACCTTAAATTAGTACTGTACCTGAAGTTGCTAATATTTTTATTTATCTGTACCTGAAGTTGCTAATACTTCTGTTTATGTGGAGCTCATCTCCCCGGGCCACTACTGAAAATGGACATACATCCAGTTAGACTAGCCCGGTCAACAAATGTAAAATAAAAAATGAATAAATATATTCCTCTCTGAGTTATTATCTAAATCTCAAAACAATAATTTTTCTAATTTTTTTGTGGGATACTGCTTATGCAGGAAGGGTTATTTTGTAAAAGTTTTTTAATTTTTTTTTAAATTTATTTATTTTTTTACTTGTGGCTGTATGTGCGATCTTTAATGTCATACTCTGTGACACCCCACTTCTGGGCCAGTAATCAAGGAGCCTGAATCCTCACCACTGACACTGGAGAGGGATGTTCACTTGGAATAAAAATAGATACACACAGTATTCTCAGATGCAGGTCTCTGCACCAAGCAGAATTTCCCCTTAAGAGTACACAGGGAACACATCAGTCGGGGGGGGGGGGGCTAGGTTTCCTTCTCTCTGTCCAGATCCCCAGTAAGAGTCCCCACTGGCACAGCTGCAGAGTTTAGTCCTCAGCAGAGTGTCCCAGACCAAATCCTCCATCACCCTCTCCGTGAAACCAGTGCTCTGTGTCCCTGCTCCAAGTAGCTGACACATACACTCTTTGAGATTTGATTTTCACACACACACACACACACACACACACACACACACACACACACACACACCTGGAAAAGGCTGGCACAGATTTACCAGCTATTCAACTGCTTCAGGGTATCTAGTAGCATAATCTACTACCACCAGGATATACTTCTTCCCTGTGGAACTTGGGGTGATCAGAGGGCCCATAATATCAATAACAATATAGCTATCCTCTGAAACAGCTCCTCAGTCACAAACAAAGGCATCAAAGGAGCTGATCTCCTGCCTTGTCTACTTTTTGGCACTGCTCAAAGGTCCTGCAGTACCCTGTTACATCTCTTGCAATCCCAGGCTAATAAAGGTTCTGCATAACATGTCTATTGGTATGCTTTATGCCCATTATGACCTGCAAGAGGAATGTTAAGGGTTATGGCTAGGAGTGCCAGATGGTAGGCTCTAGGCATTAGCAACAGCTATATTACCTCACCCCCTAGCCCTCCCTCAGGGGTCCACTTTCTATACAGTTACCCTTTGTTTCACTATATATTGAGAATCAGGCACCTCCTTAGCTACCTCCTTCAAGCCTCTTAGTGTAGGGTCCAAGAGCTGAGCCTGTCTCAACTCTATCTTTGTGACCTTTCCCAGCTCCTTTTCCACAGGCAGCCGGGTATCCTCTGACCTTGGTGCCTCACTGTCAGGCTGGGTACTACCACTCAGCTCTGCCCTTGCAGTCACTCTGTCAAGGGAACATCAGTACCTACCAGCAGCTTTGGCTCACCTTCAGGCTCACTGCTATATGGTAGCTCCCTCCCTGAAATAGACACCAAGCCAGCCCTGGCTTCAGGTGTGGGATCAGTCTGGGTCTCCCCCAGGCTACCAGACCCGCATGCCTAACTGCATGTAACTGCACATGCACAAGATACTGCATTATCAAAATCATTCCCTATCAAGACATCTGCGGGAATATCCTTAATCAAACCTACTTGCTTGCTTCCTTTTCCACCCTCCCAGTCAAGGTGAACCCTGGCCAAAGGCATTTGGAATGGGGTCCTTCGCCCAGCTCATCTGCAGAGTTACACTCCCGGTCTGCCAACCAGATTCTCATGTCCGCAGGCAAAGTTCTAAGAGCTTGTTCCCTCACCAAAAGGTCTGACAGTCCTTCAAAAGTGGTGACCTGACACCCACTCACCTATGAAAATAATTGCTTAACTCAGCAATACAATCTCCTACATTTTCATCTGCTTTGCGTCTATGCTCACAAAACATTTTTTTTAAGCTTCGGGTGTTAACTTAAAACATTCTAGTAAACATTATTTTACTTTATCATAGTTTAAACAGTCAATATCAGACATTTTAGAAACAGCATTTACAGCTTTACCATGGAGTAAGGGGATCAGAAACCACACCCAGAGCCCTTGGTCAACATGGCACTGTTTATATACTCTTTCAAATATATGAATAAAACTATCAAAATTATCACCCTCTGTAAATTGTGAAAGAAATGTACTGACCTTTATTGCTTTTGGGGTTTGGTTATTCCCTTCTCCATTACCTCCAAGACCCTGATGAAGAGTCAGCATTTCCGTTTCATGTTGTTGCTGTTTCTCATTTTCTTCGGCCTCCAAATGCCACAGTCTCTCATTTTCTTCAGCCTCCAAATGCCTTGGTCTCTCTGCTGATTCTATTTCCATCTATTTTGCCTGCTCCAGTCTCTCCGCTGATTTTAATTCCAAACATTTGGCCTACAGTTAAAGTCTGTAACTCCACATGGATTTTTAAGTCCTCTGAGGAAAAGGAGGTCTGTCCTCTTTCTGAGGGCTGCAAATCACTATCACCAGACTGGTGTCTTCCTGGTTGCTGGTCTGAGCTGGGACTAAGGCTGAAATCATTTCCTTGTTAGTCAGGTTGGTATGCACCAGTCCTTTGGCTTTGCATACCTTGTCCAGCCGGTTCTTTGTCAGCTTTCTGTAATCCTCTGCTGACATCTATGCCTGCTTTCCCTAACTAAAATAAATGAAACTAAACTAACAAAAAATAAATAAAACTGTTGTGAAAATGAAACTCTGTATGTTTACCTTGTGGCTGCTGAGAGTACACACTCCTTCAGTGACAACTGCCTACAGGCTACAGAAATTCAATATCTAACTACCGCCACCACTATGTGTCGCCCCACTTCTGAGCTAGCAATCAAGGAGCCTGAATCCTCACCAATGACACTGGAGAGGGATTTGGAACAAAAATAGACCCACAGTGTTTTCTGATGCAGCTCTCTGCACCAAGCATAATTTCCCTTAAGAGCACACAGGGAACACATTCAGTCCGAGGGCTGGGTTTCCCTCTCTCTTTCCAGACCCCCAATAAGTCTCCCCACTGGCACAACTGTACAGTCAAGTCCTCAGCCGAGTGTCCCAGGCCAAGTCCTCCACCACCCTCTCTGTGAAATCAGTTCTCTGTGTTCCTGCTTCAAGTAGCACACATATACACTCTGAGATTTGATTTTCACACACACACACACACACACACACACACACACACACACACACACCTGGGAAAAGTTGGCACAGATTTACCAACTGTGCCCCTCTACCCAAACTATAACTTGGATACTGTCACCAGGACACTCCAAGGTATCCAATTATAATTAGTAAAATGGATACTAATAAAATTATAGTGTTTGACCAATGCAGCAAGGCCTTTAGGAATGGTCACAGCATCACCAAATAAATATAAGTGCTCTCTAAAAGACCAGCCACAATGAAAGGTTTAAATATATTTAATAATAATTAATAAAAAAATGAAAATACTAAATATCTATTTACAATAAGCAATAAACATCAGAGTTTCAATCACAAGAAATATAAAAAATAACACAGATGGATAGATTCACACAGGTACTGAAAAACAGTACTTAACCAGTATCACTATATTTTCCCGATTGATCTAAAGAATTACTATTCCCTGGTTACTTACTAAAGCAAGACATGATGAAGTGGTGAGTACTCTTCTTGTCAGGTTTCAAAACAGACTGCTCTGAGACTTCTATCTCATCTGGTACATCATTTTTGTGCTGGATTACAGAATGACATCACATACATCTGGTTGTCTGACTTTGGTTCATATACTACCACCCTTTACTAGAAACTAAACCAGAATCTCTAACATATGTGCCATAATACACACACATATAGCTTTGTTACAATATGTTGCTGCTTCTAGATGTCATAAAACAATTTCAAGCTTCTACCCTTCCACAGTAGCAATTAGTTCACCCCCAAGAACAATACGGAAGGCTTCCTAGTACAGACTTTTTGTCTTTGGCTCCAGTGAGATACAATCATTATGGCCAAAATTAAGTAATTTAATTTCAAACTATTTTTCAAAGTTAGCTGGACTGAGATTAACCTCTTCTCTTCCAGTATTCTCTTTTACAATATATACATTTCAACACTTACAGTCTGACATACAGGTATATTTCATTTCTGTCCAGCAGGACCCACTGTTAATACATTTTTAAAACAAGCAGCTTTAAAAATACATTTTTCAACACAAGCATCTGTAGAAATCAGTTTGATATACAAATGACATATAGTTCTTTAGAAAACTCCAGCTAGCTAGGCCAGCATATGTTCCACTGCCTTACTTCTCCTGGTGTAGTTGGCAATACCTCATATCATTACATATGCCATTCCATCTTCTAAGGGAATAGGATGAATTTATTTTAATTTTGCTTTTGCTGCGGTAGCGTTGTTGCCTCACAGTAAGACGTCGTGTTCAATTCTCAGCTAGAGCGTCTTCTGTCTGGAGACATTAGTGAATGGGCATACCTTCGTTGAAGGTTGTGCATCAGGGCCAGCAACTCAGCACGTAAAAATCTACTGCCAATCATTAGCGGACCGAAGTTCCACTGTGGCGACTCGTAACCGGGAAAAGCCGAAAGATACAACAAGTAGTAGGCAGTAGTTTTTAAGAAGCTTAAAGATATATTTATTTAGAAGGAAGGTTATCCTGCTGGCTACTAGAAGCCATTTAGTTTTTCTTAATGTAACACAGCAGTGTTCCTTGTTATGTGCTAAAGTAATAAAGCTTAAGAATTTTACTTCTGCTTATCTATAGCGTACATGTGGCTTGAGGTGATAAAGCTATAACAAGCAGTGATGTTTTAAGCTGGGTAGTGGTGTGTTGATAAAATTATGCCTTTTGTTGTTTCAGTGGTTAGTAAATAGGGCTATTTTGTAAGAAGCTTTCAACTGTGTTAGAACCTTTTCTGCTTGATATTCAGTGGGTAGACCCAAACAATAATATTCACCTAATGCAATTCCTGGGTATTTTGTTATGTAGTGATGTCAGGGCAGTTCCAATTGAGTCTTTGTTATGATTTGTATGGCACCAAATGCATTGCCATTGATTTTTACATTTGTAATTAATCTATAATTTGTAAGAAGGTTTCAGGAACAGCTAAAATTATGGGTCTTGTAATTACTATATCATCTATGTATAGTGTGCAACTCATTTGTAGTAGATTCCAAGGAAGGTTGTTTATACACAGTGAACATAGCAAAAGGTTTGGAACTAACCCTTGGGCAGCACCTTTTGTCAAAATGTTATTAGTTATTATGTCTACTGCAACTTAGCGCATGCTCTCCATGTCATGATTATAAATGGAATGTTAGTTTTCTCTTTCTTTCATTAATTGTGTGTTTTCCATTTTTCTGGTGGAACATTGTGATAACATGCGGTACAACATAACTATTGCATTATGAGTAGCCTTTAATAACAGTTTACCTAGCATGATTCATGAAACCCTAATTACATAGCTTATTTTGCATTACATGATCTCAATCTGCTATGGCTGCCACTGCCTACAAAGGAGATGAAAATATATACAATGACCATTGATGACATTATGAGGGCCTTTGCTGTGTCTTCTTAATGATCAGAGTGGAACATATAACTGGAATGGAAAAGTATAACAGTACCCAGTCAGTCTATCAGCCCATACCCCTCCAGCCATGTAAAATTCACTAAAGCCCCCTTTTATGATCGCCAATCCCAGTGATCATATTTAACAGTGCCAGTCACTTAAGGTCCCCTGACAAACTTCCCAACATGCTTTATAATAATATTTGATACCTACAAGAGCCTTTTTATGTGCGTTCATATTGATATATTGAATGTTCCTCATTTAGTAACCTCCCCATCTCAGCATCCTATGTCTACATGATGAATACTCACTGTCTAGAGAAGCCCCTCTCCAACAATACATCAATTTCACTCTAGAAGTAGCACCAGTGACACTATGTTAAATCAGTCTGGTAATGCTATGCCTACATGGGGTATACCCATGATAGTCATACACTTGCTGCATTATGCACCTCCTGTGCATATCAGCGAATTATCACTGTGACATGCTCCTTGTATAAGCAAGTCTAACCTAATGTAATATACAAGATAAGCTATATGAGCCACATGCAGGGACTGTGGGGTGGGCGGGGGGGGGGTAGGTAATGAGGGAGTGCCCAGATGATGTCTAAACCCCTCCTTGCACCACAAGCCAAACTTCTGAAGCCATGGTACCACTACACTTTTCTGTATTGACATATAGTTTATGGCAGGCAGCTGAGGCACAACCATGCTACCCTCTTCATTAAAGAATCACATATTTTTATAAACTATTAATGCAGCAAACATTTATTAATTGTGATGAGCACAACCAATATCATTTTATACTATAGATCAGCATGAGAGGCTAAAGACAACTTGTGCTAAAGTAAAATAACCTTTATCTATCCCACTCATATTACAATTAAACTTATGACATTAAATACTGTCAGAGTTCAATGTTAAAAATTATTCAAAGTGAACATTTCCGTGTAAATTGTTGAAAATTCTGTCGAAGTTCTAAGTGCCAAGATTAAGTACTTTGTGTTCAGACGTATTCAACTGCAGATAAGCACATTAAAGAATGTTAAAATTACTTCATGAAAATATTTTAATGTGCTTAGTTCTCAAACTTATACAAGTGATTTTTGAAGCATGACAGTAACATGGATAATTTACTTAAAGATTTGTTCTAGTTTTCCTAGCAAATAGTTGGATTTACTATGCTTAGCTCTGAGTGATTCTGAAGCTTACAGCTAATACCAGAATAAGAAGCAAATGTTGTTTGCACCCACCTAAAATACTTTTGTTATCTTAAAAAAACAGTTTTACTGAGATAATACCAGAAAGCGTTTTAAATGACACATTTGGTCTAATTTCTAACAAGTCATTCTGCTTGAATCCTGCTACACATAACCTGCACTCTAAATCATCTCCCTGTTTCTAAGCCGCGGTGGTACAGCGGTATCCATGTTGCCTCACAGCAAGAGGTTCTCCTGTTCAATTCACAGCAGGAGTGCCTTCTGTGTGGAGTCTGCATGTCCTCCCTGCAATCGAGTGGCCTCCGAAAGACATGCATGAATGGGCGTGCCTTCGTTGAAGGCTGGGCGTTGGGCTGGCAATTCGGCACCATAAAAAAATCTACTGCCAATCATTAGCAGACTGGCATTCTGCTGTGGCGACCCCTAACCGGGGAAAGCTGAAAAGACAAACAACAACAGTGGTTAGGAGCATTGCTGAGCAGCTGGCATACCTAGTCTAAGTAGAATAATGAATTCAGAGGAAACAAAGAACAATGATTATTAACAAACAGGAAAAGGAAGTGCTCAAGGAGCCTTACACATTTAAGTCTAGTCCTTACTGGCCATTGGTGGAAAATGTCTTGCACTCATCACTGAACATTCCCAACCACCTACCAGCATTAATTGGACAGAAGAACCAGTATAGCCTCCCTCAGTACATATTTGCTGAGATGTTGTAAGTTGCACAATCACTGATTTCTGTAGTTTTCCAGAACGTTAAGCAAATGTATTGCTTGCCTATTTTGTGTGGGCATGAAGTGGGCAGACTTGTAGATAGTTGGTAGGCTGTGTGAGACTGGGGAAATCTTGGAACATAGCTTCAGAGAGATTAACCAACACTAGGAAATAAAGGGTGTGGAACATCAGTCTCAGAAGCACAGATAAGTTAGTTTCTTTGGAATAAAAGATCATTATAGCAAAATCCCAGCATATAGTTACTCATTTAAACATCTAGACTCAATGTGTAAAAGGATTCTATTCTGAACACAGGATGCTGTGAGTCAGAAAATGTTCGTACCTTTTGGTGCTGTTAATTCTGTAATAGAAGTTAAGGTTTTAGAATGGGTATTTTTAAGACAGTTTGTTTTCTGAAGGTGGACAAGCTTTAAAATGGCAGGGTGTTTCATTGTGTAATAAACTAAAACACAGGCCATTCCTCAGCAGGGTATAAAACATGGAATAGAGGGGAAGGGCTTTAACTTATCAGGACAGATGAGGTTGACTAAGCCGAGCACTATTTGGTCATAGGGTGTTTCATGCTGAGACAGGTACATCTAAAAGTGAGCACAGTATTCCAGTAAAGGTCTAGGATGAGCAAGACCTCCATAGATCTGGATAACTTAGCACAATAGATAAACTGTAGAAGGACTTTTATCACCATAACATACTTCTCAACTGTACAGATTTTCGTAGAATGTCCAGATTTTTGGCCTGTTCCTCATAAAATATATAGCTTGCTGGCAAATCGCTTGGATGATCTAAGGACTGAAATCACTAAATAGTGACATACATTTGAGTTTCAGTATTCAGATCCTTCAGAAAATATATATTAAATACATATTAATATACATTTAATATACATTAAAACAAACCCTGCTACCCCAGCAACTTTCTAAGTTTATAAGAGCAATATTTAAAATATGCCCCTATTTTTGGGCCTTTGTCCCTCCATTTTGTTAGGCTTTGTTCAGATTTCTTGCACTACGAGGTTGAAAAGTGTGCACTCTATGACAAATATATAGTGCTCAAAAAAGAGTTTGGCATTAAGTCCCTAACATTCACATCTCTTTTGAAGGGGGTAGCAGTGATGTGGTAAGTAAGGAGTGATGGCTTGGTCTAATGTAACAATACTTAATTTTTGGCATTCAGGGTAAGCCAGTGGCTGACACACTAGGTGTTGGTCATATCCAGGCCATGCTGAAGAATATGACTATCAAGAAGGGAAGTAGTGACAAAGAGGATGGTATAAGAAGGTAAGCAGCTGGTAAGGACAAAATCAAGAAGCATGACACCCCTGGTAGGAAAGGGGAACAATTTGATCACGGGAATCTGCATTAACAAAACTGAAAAAAAATATCTGGGTATATTTGGTGCTACCTGTATGGGTTTGCCAGTTGATTGACTGGTAGCTGATTTCTCCCAGTATAATCAGATTTGGTCTTACAGACAACTCTTTGAACTGATTGAGATAATCTATGTGTTCCAAACATGACTCAGAAGGGTTGGCAATAATATGATAGGTTTCTTAATTAAGAGTCACTAGGACCTCAGCATGTTCCAGGTGATGTCATGTGAGATTTAGTGCATAACCCATACAGAAGCATTCCACAGTTGTGAAGTTCCATAGTAAAATTATATTAACACAGACAACTTCCCCCCACTTCAACAGCTTCCCACAGGTGTTGTACTGTGTCCTAATCCCACATCAGATTACACAGATCAGTGGTTCAGACATGTGAGGCATCAACTAGAAAGACAAGGTAGCAATGGCTTATCCAAAAGAGTTTAATACATACTCCACCATCTCATCAATTTAACAACTGAGAATGTAGGGGTAGAGGTGTTTCTTAGGTTTATTCCCTCATCTTTAGTGAGGAATTCACCAAATTCTCATTCCTTTGTGCCTCAGATTATCCAGAATTTAGTATCAAATTGGGCATTGCAATTCCCAGCTAAGGAGACTGTGAGAGAGGGAAACCTGCCTAATCAGATGCATGACTGGTGCCTAACAGAGGCAGGTATCCCAGCAAGCAGCAAGTAGAGTTAAGCCATTTCACCTACAACGTAGTGCATTAGTACAGCAACTGTATTACAGGTCATGTACAGAAGCATGAACAAGTCACTGGGTGGCATTGCAGAAGTTACTTGGATATCAGGCTTACCTGGGGTTTGGAATTATAGATTCATTTAAAAAATAACTAATGCACTGCACCACAGATGGTGTGACACCAAAGAGTAGTGGCACAGACTCGTTCCCCATGCTGGAGAGACTTAGGATCTGCCATTGAATGTAGGCAGTCCCAGTCTGGAGTTTAAAGTTAGAGTCTTGGGCACTCAGACAAAGGCTACCTCTAAACTAATAATAGCTGAAGGCAAATGGAAAAACCCTCCTTGGCTGCCTGAATGATGATTTCTTCTGTTTATCCCTTGCCTTCATGAGCAGTATCAAGAGAGGCATTTTTAAAAGAAGAAAAACACTTTGATGGCTGACAGTTGACAAGAATTAAAAAGAAAATCGTCTTATTCCCAATGTAAAAGGTTGTACTTGGCGCCTAGCTTATAAAGATGGATTATTTTACATACAGATGCATATGCACCAAAAGCGCTACTGACATCCAAAAGCTTCATATAATTTTCTCCAAAATATTTGTAATGAAGGTAGTTCAAAGCCACACTGCAGCAACAAAATCATCCCATCTGAGTCAGGAAACTTGGGTGTGAATTAAGTGCCTGCAGTCAACCAGATTTAACATCCTACACTCAAAGTCCTCATCACAATACTCAAATGTTCCAGTTTCCTTTATTTAGTACAGAGACTCCCACTGGGTGTCCTATATGACAGTTTGCCCAGATTTGACACTGTATCCTCAAATTTTGAAAATGGCAATAATGGGTGTAATGTCACCCATTTGAGCAATGAACTATACCGTTAGCAAGAAAATGACAAAGGTCACTTTATCCTAGTCTACACAAAGATCTGGAATATTCATTCTGCCTTCACCAATGGATACTGTCAAGACAGCAAAGCCAATTTGTGGGAGTTACTGATTTCACAGAAACTGACCAATAACAATTTTTAAGGAATGAAACTACTTAGGGTCTTGACTGGAGCCATAACAAGAGTGGATAAAAAGGGGGCAGTGTCAATGTTATTTTTATTCACATTTGTACAATTGATCTCTTATGCAATGAGATTAACTTTTAGTAGGGAATTTACAGCCCTCTTAGATATCACAGCTTGTGTAAGTGCTAGGCCATATTTTTCACAAAACACATGAAGAAAGGAGAGACAAGTCAGTGTAAATTAAAAGATTTTTGGATACCTCCATCTCTCCATCTATAACCCCTTTTTCCCATTTTTGCTCATGGAGTTGGGGTGTCACTTCAACAGTGACAAATCATCTACAGCCAAGGTTCACCCTCCCCCAGGTAGTTAAATATCTACATGAAAAATGGCCCGTTGTAAAAAATGGAAATTTGTAGAGAACCCATGCCTGACTTTGGGTGCACATGCATTTAGACAGGATGAAATGCATTTATCAAGACAAGGGAAGATCATTTTCAGCAGATATATTAGCAATATTTCAGTAATATGAGACGAGATTTTTGCCAGGTCAGAAATGTAACAGTTGACAAAAAGCAATGTTTGATGTATATGTGCTGATCTTAATGCTAGGTGCACTAGTAATACATTTTCTTTTGGAAGATTTGTTACATTCTCGTAAGACAGATACCATTATCATCTGTGAAACATGATTAAGTAAAACGATGGGAAACCTTTTCTGTTGAGGTATAAATGTTTACTGTAATAAACATTCTAACACAAAAAAATCAGGTAGAGGTGTTATGATAAGGATTAAACATTGTTATGATACCTCTGTGATTATTACATGTTTGAGGATGATCAGCAAAGCTGTACATTGTGTAACTGTGATAATAAAGACAACCGTGTAACAGATAAGAATTGTTGGGGTATATATACCACCAAAGTCAAGTGCTGATGACCTACAGGAATTCATAACGTTCTTACATTAAACACAGGAGGCAAAATAATATTTGCTGGAGACTTAAATTTACCAGAAACAAACTGAAAGAATACTGATTCAACAACATTAGTAAGGAAATTATTTACACTGTATGCTCAGGAACAACAATTGATTCAGATTTTTAAAAAAATTACCAGGGAATGGAACATACTAGATATTGTTTATGTTCCCAAGGACATAACTGTTACTTCATGTCAAGTTTTACACTGTTGATGTGCAATGATCTTGGGGTTATAAAGGTTAAATTGCTGCTAGGTAGTTCTGCTAAAATGACATCTAAACCAAATGCTCAGAATATTAATAACAGACTACATGGAAGCAAAACTGTCACTGTATAAAAGTAATTGGAGTGATCTATTCAGAGGGAAACTTCAGAAGAAATGTGGCCAGTTTTGAAAGGAAAGTTACATGAATGCAAAATAAAATAAAATAAAAATGTTTAACACCAGGATCCAGGTACACAAGTTCAGGAAACTTAATTAAGATGAGAAATAAAAATATAAGAAATGGAAATCAGGTCAAACCACAACTTTGAAAACTGAAATAAACAAGATGGATAAAGATTTAACATAATGGGAGACCAGATCAAGAAAAATATGAATAAAATTTATATGAAAATATTGTGTTTAATAGGAAATCATTTTATAGATTCCTAAGATGTGTCAGGAGTAAAGACATACAAATTGATAAACTGTGTGTAGATTATAAAATGTATTCCCAAACACAGCAAATTACATATATTTATAACATCTTACACAAAACCATTTAGCTCAACAAAGGCGATAATAAATTGTCCTATTAACATTTAGATAACTCTAATACTGAAATTAAATTATTTAAAAAAAGAACTGTGCAAACTAGGCCCAAATTAAGGACACAGAGATATGGAATTAGTAATAATACAGTAGCTTTACATCTGTCAATCACTAGGTCTTTTAGGTTTGGGGAACTCCTCAAGATTGGAGACCTGCACTTGTTCAACCATCTTTAACAGAAATAGTATAAACTCAATGTTATACAAACCCAAAAGTTTACTTTCTTGTTGTAGAAAAATAATGGAGAAGGTTATTTTGGATAAATTCTTGTCAGAATTGAAAAAGTTGGGACTTGAAACCATATATCACCATGCATATGTTCAAAACAGATGGATAACTATCTGTAACACGATGCTCTGTAATAATATAATATCTATAAATGAAAAATTGTGCTGTGATGTAATTTATATAGCCTTAACTTCAGCTTTTAATAGGGTCATACACAGAACACTAATCAATATATTAGAACTACTAGGTATTGGTGTACTCTTGATAAGTTGGATAATTATAATAATTACAAAAAGGACATGGGAAGTATCATACAACAATTGGACAGATGAAATTTTAGGTTACAGCCAGGCTGTCCCACAAGACTCTGTTTTAGGTCCATACATGTTTTGGTTGCATGTTTAGATCTATCTTTTTCATCTGAGGTGTTCTACAGTCTGTACACAGATAACTTGTAAACAAGTAGATAAATTACATCTGCTACAGATGGGGCATATCTGCAAAATAACTTGACTAAATTGACAATTTTGGCACTATACCTAAGCAAATGAGATTTGAAAGAGATAGATTGAAGGGTGAATATTTAATACATCATACAGTAATTGAAAATGTAGATTCATTTGAGGATCTGGACATATGGGTAGATCCAGCTGTGAGTTTTTCTAATCATATAAACTAACTGGTTAATGACAGCTGTAGGCTGTGTAAAAGATATATAAAAGTATAACAAAATCATTTTTTTCATATTACATTAAACCCAAACTTGAGTATGGAATAACAATATGGAATCTTTATAAGAAAAGCATAGTGGAAATATACTACAGGCATCCATGGATGTGAAAATTTAAATTATTATGAAAGATTAAAATATCTGAACTTTAAGTATATAGGGCATTTACAGACAGCTACTTATGGGAATGCTTGGGTAGAAGACAATTATCAGACATCTTATGTCAAACAATATAAAAAAATGAGAGATGAGCTGATTGGCTCTCTGAAATGGTTTACCTATGAGCAGTCAAATACAATAAAATGAAGGAGGAATCCGGTGTGGTTCTTTTTCCTCCTTCATTTTGTGGCAGTTTGTTCATTTTTTCTGAGTTTATTTGTTTGGTTCATGGAAGTTAGTCCCGCACCTGGATCACGAGTACTTTTTAATACCATGGATCCTACGCCTAATGTCATGGATTCTTCATCTAATAATGACAATGGTGCTTTAGGTAAATTGACTGCCTTAATAGAACTATTGTTACAATGTGTAGACTCTTTGGCCAGTCAGGTTGCGACTTTTTGGCCTCATGAATCCGGAAGTCCCGGTAATCCAATCTCTCATGGTTTATCTAATTCTTCTTTGCCTGGGACATCAGCATTTGCCTTAGGATTGCAGGATCGTGGAAATCATTTGCCAAGGGCTTCTGGTTCTTCTTTTGTGCCTTGTTCAGGCTTTCGGATTTCAAATGCACCCTCCAGCAGGACGAACGAGCGTTTGGGGAACAACGGAGATTTGGGCAGTACAGTAAGTACACCATCTATTATTCCAGCTCTAGAGGACTGGTTTAATGATCCAGCTTGTTTTGTCAATGGGTCCTTTCAGTCTGACAGTATTAGAAACTCTGAAATTGGCAAAAATAACTTAATTAACAATTTAAAGGTTTATGACACCAAACTGTTCAGATTTAAAAAGTTGCAAATTGAGGTGCAGTATTTGTCTGAATGCATTAAGAGGCAACAAGTCCCAAAGGGACTTAGACAATGGTGGTTTCCTACTAGACTAGTTTCAAAGTCACCCTTTCACATGGAACTTTTAAGTTTGTTTGATCGACAAGGGGTTGAGTTTATGGAACTTTTGATAAAATATTACTGCACACAGATGGATAATTTGAAAAACAAATTGGCGTTATTGGACTCTAGTATCCGATCTGACAATGACTTTTTGCACTATAAATTTGATTTTTTCATGCTTTTTCACTAGTATTGATAACGCTTTGTTTAAAATTAAAGAAAACAAAATCAAGAAACTTAATGGGGACTCTCTGGCTTATGAGAAGTGTCTGACGTACCCTTTACCTCCTTCCAATGTAAATGTGAATGTGAACTTTGGTTCTAGTAATGAATTAGGTGGTTCTGGTGATAACTTTTTTGCTGTGGACGATAATAATCGGATGCAAATGAATGATAGTTTGTTAGATGAAGGGTCCCTGGTTAGGAGGAGTGAGAGGCTTACTAACAAGAATATCACCAATAACGCAAACCATCAAAACAACACTAACACTAATGGTTCACATCAGAATCAGGGTTTTCAGGGACACAGGAAAACAAACACAGGGGGACAATTAAATCATCCACAGCAACAACACCAGTGGAACTAGAAAACACAGAACAGGAGGAGGAGATAGTTCTTTCTCCTGGTCCCGTAGGACATATCAGTCCTATTAATACACAACAGAGACCAGTTCAGATTTTATTTAATAGTACACAGGACTTTAGAATTTTCAATTATTCTACCTTTGTTCCTGCCCCTTTATTAATAGAGGTCTTTGCCAAAGGTTCAAACTTTGTCCCTTCAACTAGAAATGACTTAGCAAGAACACTTACTGACCTCAAAACATATACTAGGAAACTGAATTTGAACGTGGTATTTGGGAACAATTCCAGTCTCACTAAAGAGTTCAGAATTGCAAGTATCTTCAATCCACCTTTACACCCTTCCATTTTATTATTCGAAAGAATTTGTGAGAATGATTTTAGAACACTTTTGAGTACTAGGGGAGCCCTTAATGAAAGATTGTATAATTTAACCCAACCCGAGAAGGATGCTTTGGATGATTTAAAATTTGCTGACATCCGTATCATTAGACCGGATAAGAGGGGTGGGTTGGTGTTTATGGACAACTAAGATTATAATTATAACATGAGTTCTCTGTTGACCAATAGGACTTATGTAAATGTTTCCCTTAATGAAATGAATGGAGCATATTAAAAAATTAAAGGCTTCATTAATGATTTGTTTATTGAGGAACGCAATGATGTTGATTTGTTGAATTTTCTCTTAATTCCCTACCCAATCACCCCTACCTTATTTGGCTTACCTAAAATCCACAAAAAAATTGGAAAAACCTCCCCTCCATCCCATCATTGATGGGAGACAGTTTATACCTTATGGATGTGCTAAATCTGAGGATGTCAAACTTAAGGAAGCTTTAAGAAATGAAACCCAGATATGCAAGGATTTGTGGGCATTTTTAGGTGCCATGAATAATTTTTCTTTTTCTAAGAACCTTAATTTTTTTAACAATTGATGTCCATGATTTGTACACTACCATTCCTCAGGAGCTTGGTTGTGAATGAGTGAAGGATTTTTTGTTAGAACAACATTTGGATGGTGCTTTTATAGATTTAATTATTTATTTGTTGGAATTAGTTTTGAGTAACAATTATTTTTTGTTCAACAGAGAATTTTATTTACAGAAAACTGGTGTAGCCATGGGGTCTCTGTGTGGTGGTACTTTTGCCAACACAGTGATGGCCCACTGGGAAAAACAATTCCTATTTAGGGATCATATTTTCCAAGAAAAAGTTGCATGGTACACCCATTATTTAAACGATATTTTTATCCTTTGGCGAGGTAGTAGGAATTTTGCTGCAGCATTTGTTGAACATATTCCTTGAATTTACCTGGGAATTCAATACTGAATTAATTTGCTTCCTTGATGTTGAATTGATTAAACGTCCTTCATTGGACGGGGTTATTTCTAAAATTTTTAGAAAATCCACATACTCTAATGCATTCCTTCATTTTTCCAGTTGCCACCCTTTTCATCAGAAAAGGGGAGTTGTTAAGGGTCAACTGGTACGGGCTGCAAGAATGGTGACCTTACAGAATGATTTTTTAGATGAATGCAGGTTATTGAAGGAAATGTTCAGTAAACGTGGCTACCCCATCAATTTAGTGGATGACCTGATTGATGAAGTCTCTTCTAAAAGAGTTCATGGTATTTTTAAACCATTATTGAATGTCAAGGATAGTATTATTTTCACCAATTTGGGCACTTGTAGATCGGATAATTCATTGGACAATTTGGATGTTACTTGCAACACATCAGCAACTGACTGGGACCGTAGGGATTTTGTCCCTAAACAACCATCTGGGTCCTCAGATGGTGATTTAACAAGGTTGAGCTTTATAACTACATTTTCTATAGATGCTCCCTTTTTGAGATCAATCATTTTCAAAAACTGGTCCTTCTTTTTAGATGATAATTTGACTAGACAACATGTAGGAGAGGCTCCCTTTGTTGTATTTAGGAAAGGCAGGAATTTAAAAACACTTTTGGAAAATAGTACTTTAAATTGTCATCCCCCACATTGTGGGATGTTTAAATGTGAGGCCTGCCACTGGTGCAAATATATAGATGTGGTAACCTTTTTCACAATAAATGGCAAAAAATACCACATCAATAATAAATTCCATTGTAACACTAGAGGGGTGGTTTACTTGAGCTCATGTAAAAATTGCCCCGTCTTTTACGTGGGCAAAACTGAAAGACCTCTCAAGAATAGAATTTATGAGCACTTATATGCCATGGATAAAAAGAATTTGAAAAATGCACTTGCAAGGCATATTAATTTGTGTCTCAAACATGAATTCAAGTTCTTAGTTATTGAAAAAATTCCGGATAATTTTAGGGGTGGACCGATGGATTTGAAATTAGAGAAGAAGGAACTGATTTGGCAGTTGAAATTAAATGCCTTAGTTCCGCCAGGTTTAAATGACTGTTTCTATTAAGAGCAGCTTGAAATTAAAAGCGTTAATTAGATAGATTTATGTTTATATACTTTTATTGCTTTTTACTGTATATTTATTAAATTATACAAATGTATTTTTACATGGAATTTTTGGAAGTATTTGTAAGGACTTTTATTAATCATTTGTTTTTTGATATATAGTTAGTTTGTTTAGAGTTTGGCACTTTAAAATGAGGCTGTGTTTTTCCAAAGGAAATGATGTTTTTCCAAAGAAAATTATGTTTTTCTAAAGGAAATGATGTTTTTCTAAAGGAAATGATGTCATGATAAGTACTGTATTTAAGTGTACTTGTGTGTCTCAAAATTGTCTGAAGAAGTTTGCTCATTTTAGTAAACAAAAGCGCTAATTGGAATTGTTTTGAGTATTTGGTGTGGTTCTTTTTCCTCCTTCATTTTGTTGCAGTCAAATACAATCCCCAGGATTCATGAAGCTTGCTCCAGGTACCCAAGTAGCGTCGGCGATCTAGCGCCAAATATGGCTGTCGAGCGATTCAGATACGAGCTGTTTCCACGTACACTACCAGCGTATGCCAGAGCTGCGCAGCTCCCAGTGCATGTATGCTAATTACCCCATGTGCAGCAGTGTAGCATGCAAATGAAGGTATATAGCGATTCATGAAGTGGTGCAGGCATAGCGTAAGCATGAAGAAATGTAAACCAAAAAAAAGTTTACATTTTGTCAAACATAAAATCAGAGCCATGAAAGCAGACCAAACTTATGTATTATAATGTTAATATATGCCAATGGCTAAATATATAGCCAATGGCATAACACAACATGCACAACACATAAAAAATAACATTTAAAGTTATGGCCACACTAATGCAAGGTAAAACAGCAGTGCATCTGTGCGCAAACGGGATCACAAGGAAAATATATTTAGATGTCATAAAACTGCAATGTAACACAATTCATGAATTCCCCATAATAGTCAATGGCATGCATGCTACACCACAACCATGGCACAAGGGTTGCTAAGGGTCTGTGACAGTGTTCTACGCGGTAACTAGGAATTTGTAGTCAATGCCATGCAAATGAGTCAAGTAATACTGAATCACAAACGCCCTGCTGGCGTAAGGATGTACCACATGGTGTAGCGGTACAACACCGAGGAGAGGCCTAGAGGTAAACATGACATCAAGAGAGTGGTGCACCACCGTAGCTCTAAGCACATTGGATCATTGCTAATCTGGGTTGCCTGTTGCTAAGCAAAGCCACAGGATAGGGGTGTGAAAACAGCCATAGCTTTGCTTAGCTGAGAGCACACAAGGTAACCGAACGTGCATGTGAACGTGGATGAAAACGCGCTCGAAACCCAGTAAACTGCTGTGCGCGGCGCGCACCACAGCTGAAACAGGAAAGATATGGGAAGACAATAAGGAAATGCTGCAGCATGGTAATTGGAGTACATATGAGTAATTAACACCTAGGAACTCACAGTAGGCCATTGACAACAGCTAACAAGGCTGCTAGCAGCTACCTGCAGAACAGGAAAGGGGAGGTGCCGTACTGCAAAGAAATGAGAACTGTCACAGCAGAACAAAGCAAACTTGCAGTAGATCAGCTACATAACACATTTCCCAACATAATCCTGGGTTGTGAAAGTACAAAACAAGAAAGCCGGCAGCTGGATGCATGCCTGACAATGGGAGGGGAATCGGGTTGAAAATTGAAGTAAAGTGCAATAGATGAATCACGGCAGCCAAGTGTAAATCAAGGCCCCACAATAGCAGTACCTGCTGTAAAACCAATAATTAAGATACCCCGCAGCTGGAATTGCACAAACACACCCAATTACACCAGCATCATCCATTGCAAAATAGTATAAGGTGTGAAAGCCACCCACACACACTTGTGTATTCCCAGACACTCTGCACCATTGGTGTATACAGACAGGGAACTTTTAATATGTACATGTTAGGGACTGCCATAGCTTTGATTCACCAGTATGTGTTGGAGACTGACGGTGGTGTGGAGGATGATGCTGACAACCATCTCAGGCACCGAAGGAGGAGAAGAGTGTGCAGACTCTGGGTAACCTACCAGGGGCTACATGATCTGGAGATAGTAGAGCATTACAGGGCGGACAGGGACATCATACAGCAACTTGTTGAGCTGCACCGGCCACACCTCAGAGCCAGACGTAACAGAGGGGAACCCATCCCAGTGGACACGCAGGTATGTGTAAGCTTGAAAATACTAGCCACAGGTACCTTCCAAAGGCCAACTGGGGATATCATGGAGATCTCACAGGCATCAGCATCCAGGGTACTCCACCAGTTCCTGGATGCCATGTTACCACAGGCCAATGAGCACGTATAGTTCCCCCGAATGCAGGAGGAGTTGGCCAGAAATATGCATCACTTCCACCATGTGGCAGACTACCCGGAGGTACTGGGTGCAATAGACTGCACACACATACACATCAAGTCACCACCTGGTAAGCAGGGTAGGCGCTACATAAACCACAAGGGATACCCCTCCAACTGCCAGGTCATGTGCAATGCCCAGGGCATTATCTTGGATGTGTGCTGGCAGCCCTGGAAGCTATCATGACTCCCACATCTGGCATGCCTCACAGCTGCATTAGGTATTTGCCAGGGGGGACATCCCATATGGCCACCTGGTGGGGGATGCTGGCTATGCACTGGAACTGTGGATGATGACTCCCATCAGAAATGCACACACAGCCATGCAAGAACGCCATAATGAGGCACATGCAGAAACCAGAATCATCATAGAGCGCGTGTTTGGGATGCTGAAATCCCGGTCCCTTTGCTTGGACATATCTGGTGGAGCCTTGCAGTACTCTCCAAGCACAGGGGCCCACATCTTCATAGTATGTGCCATGCTACACAATATGATCCTGCAGAAACAGCTGCAGCAGGGACAGAATGGTGAAGGCCCTCACAGCCCGCCACCATTGCCAAGAGACCCACAGGCACAGAGGGACTCAGACCATGAACACCCTGTGCTAGCCCCAGTAGGCAGATGGAGGCGTGCCAGTATGCCCATGCCTTGGCAAAGAGGGAACATATAACACACACACTGACAGTGTAGGCAGTCATGGACTGACACCCCATCAATTAACTAACTGTCCCTCTGTGGAGCAGAGCCAATTGCGGGATCCCTGGGGTGTATCCACTGTACCCCACCCACTCTGCAAAGATACCCTGGAGTGTTAGTGAGGGGTTTTGTATAATGTAATCAGGGATGTAGTTCCAAATAATGGGGAGTATCCCTGACAGGAATCTTCTCAGATGTTTACATGTTACATAGTATACCTTAAACACAGCTTGCATATATAGGTAGTTTTCCACAGAATAATAAACATGTGGAACACACAACCGCTGAAATATGTGTTAATCACCCTTGCACTACCAGTGCCTGATCTGAGAGGTAAAATAACACTGCCAGGATTAGAACACACAACCATGTACACAATCTTCACAACAACATACCACTAAGCTACCTAAGATGTACCAATGGCAGTTGTGTATACTGACAGGACAAAACACAAAAGGTAGGAATGTGTGGAAATAGGACAAACCGGCATGTACCCAATGAAAGGTGCATGTTTTATATATATATATATATATATATATATATATATATATATATATATATATACACATCATATATAATATAATATATATATATATACATCATATATATATATATATATATATATATACATACATATATACATCATATATATATATATATATATATATATATATATATATATATATATAGAGAGAGAGAGAGAGATGTTGATATATGGGGATATACATATATATATGTAGATATATAGATAGGTTAACAACATCTGCATAACAATGGAGCTACATATAAATAGAATACCTACCACATACAGATTGCTTTACCTACAGACACACATAATCCTGAGGCTTAAGGTCCGAAAGAACACAGTACCGAAACACCAGATGCGTGAGGTTTAAAATCACGATGTTAAGGGACAGTTATAGTCAGTGCTTCTGATGTTGCGGTTCAGGTAAGTTACTGTGTGTAACTCTGTTTCTGAGGGCTGTAGTGTGTGTAAGTGTGTGTTCTGAGTGTGGTGTGTGTTCTTGGGGGACTGTAATGTGTGGGTGTGGGTTAGCTTTGTGCGTCTGCACAATCTAAGAGGTAGAATATTAAAGTAGGGGGTGTGGGGGGCACAGACACCTACATGGGGGTGTAGGGGGGCTTGCCCACCTGCTCATACGTAGTGTAGGATGGCTTGTTTGGATGTGGTGGGTAGCAGTATGTCTGTGTGTGCGTGTGTGTGTTCCATGTTCGTGTTACTTTCGTGAGTTAGTGTTGCTGTTGGTAATGTGGGGTATGGGAGTCTGGGCCCGGTACTGTGTGCGTCGGAACTGTGTGGTTTCGGGATTCCATAGGTATCATGTATACAGCGAATGAAGTGTTCATATATGTGTATAACATGGACCATAGCAATTACACATTCCGCCATGACCAACCTTTATGAACAAAGGATATGGAGAGTATATGCCTATACATTATTACAAATATGTGCTATGGACATGAGCCAATGATAGTGTCACCACCTGTCCCACTTTGTGAGGGACAGTCCCTCTTTGGGCAGTTGTGTCCTGACCAAATATATTAAACGTGGCAAATGTCCTGGGATTGTAGGACATAATTATGTCCCATATGTAATGTAATAGTTGCATACAATAGTTCTTTCTGTATCTAAAATACCTACATGTTACAAGAAACAGGATAAGCAACTAAACTGCTACAAGAATAAGCTTATATTTAGGCAAGAAAGGAAAGTTGTATCCCTTGTACTGACCGTGGGTTTGTGTTGGCCTGTAAATTCTGATGTGTGTCCCGAAAATGTCCCACTATGGCCATATGAAAAGGTGGCAACCCTAGACCCAAAGAGGGTCAGTCACGAACAAAACTACAATGACTGCAAATACCTATGACAGAAATACACAGCTTTCATGTAGCAACACTTTATTACATTCTGATGCATTTCCGAAAGTATTCAAGGACTAACATCACCTGCATGCTATACAGCAGCCACATAACAGTGCCTTAATGAATCAGCCTGCAATTACCATAGTATTAATCCACTAAAGGATAGGTGTTCAAATAGGAAAGGAACCCTCACGCACATATCGATTATGTATAAAAGCAGTTCCTACACACCTGCATCTGCTATGCACACCCACCATCACCCCCATACCCAAACAAATTACAGTACAAACTGTAATAACATCACAAATCATTCACTCACTGTACAACATCTGCAGAAGCCTTAACATACCTTGTCAGAGACACACTAACATGGCCCTATGTGAAATAGTTGCTGTTATACAATGGAACAGCTGCTGATGTTACAGGGTTTGTTTGCACTAATCCCGTTTCAGAGGGTTGTGTGTACACCGGGATGTGTTACCAATTACTGAGTAACAGCACAGTATGCTACACATGTACACCACAAGGGATGCTATATAATGGTTTTGAACACAAATATTCCTCACCAGCTGCTGTTATTGGCAGGGCTGGTCCAACAAGTATGTGCTCTAACAGGGGATAGTATATGTTGATATATTGTAACAGTAGCCATATGTATGGATGTATTACTGAGAATAACATGTCGAAGGTTGGCCCACTGTGCAATTATGATTTGCATTGTGGGATATTGTGCCAATAACTGTGTAATGTACAGTATTGTAGGCAGATATGTATTACAAGTTACATAGCATTATTATGTTAGACAAATATTATGTTAGACAAATATTAGTTATGTCTATTGGCATTTACAATACACAATAACAGGATACATATGACTTTTAGACACCCGAAAGTTTATCAGCATGATAGCAAAATAAAATGGAAGAGCTAGTTATCTATCCATGCACATAAGACATGTAATAAGTGCAAAGGTAGGTACTAGGCTGTCTTACCAAGGGTATTTATAAGCCTAACTAGAGTGTGTTGGCGTTTGCCACCCCCATTGGTTAGTTCCCTGTGCCTCTGAATGGCAAAGCCATTAGTTCCCTGTACCTCTGTCCAGCAGAGCCACTGCAGTGATCCCAGGGTACATGTCTGTCTCCCATCCACACGCCAAGGTTTCCCTTGAAGAGTGCTAGTGAGGGGCCTTGCCATATTTCCATTGGAATCATGTTCCAAAGCATGGGGAGTGTCCAGGTCAGGAATCCATCCGTCCAGCACGTCCTAGTCATCATTGTGGTTAGGTGTATATCCCTAGAGCATGTGGCTCTCAGGGGCCTCTGTTTAGATGGAGCATATCCAGCAATACAGGGTTGGACATGGGCCTTGTATGTCAAGCAGAGATCACCTGTGAGTATCAAAAACAACGAAAAAAGGAAAAAAGAAAAGGCAACAGCCTGAAAAACAACGCCAGTTCATGAATGAAATTTATTACAAACTTAGCGCCTCGGCATAAATAGCCTTCAATGAGTACAAGTTACTAACACACACCCACTCTAATATATATCACAATTAATCAAACAATTACATCAATTAATCAATAAAGAAATAAAATAACATTTAAAGGAGAAATATCCAATATGGAAGAAAAATAACAATAGTAATCATATAAAGCTTATAATAAACATTTCAAATTTACTTCTAAATTTAAACCATTAGGAAACATAGTATTATATTTCAAAATATAAATAGTTTCTTTAAATAACAAAATATTTTTAATTAATTTATCATCACCTTTTTTAATAAAAATATTTTCTAAAACACAACATTCAAACATTTCTACATTACTATTATGACATTCCATAAAGTGTACAGCAATGGGACTAGTTAATACTCTTTTTTTAATATCTCTAACATGTTCTTGCATTCTAGTTTTGAATTTTCTTTTTGTCTCACCAATATAGTATAATTTACATGGACATCTAACACAATAAATAACCCCTACAGAGTTACATGAAAAATTCTTATTAGGAGTAAATCGAATTCCATTAATATTATCAAAATAAGGCTTAATAAATTTACATATATTACACTGGCCGCAAGCATTAGTACCTACTATAACCACTATCACCTGTGAGTATGTGGTATGCAACCGAATACAGCTGGAGTTTCATAGGTTGGGCTGCATAGGTCATCTGTTTAAGGTCAGTAATCCTCTTGGTGTGGTACTGTTGTGGTCTTCCAAGCTGTTGCAGTTGTCTTGTAAGGTATATCCCAAATGGGGTGTTGTATCCTTTAATGGGTCTAATAAGTCATGAGTAGAGAGGCACAATGGCCTCCTTTGCTCTGGATGCGAACCCATTAGAGATTAGCGAGGCCATGTAGAAGGATATTCTAACCACCTTGTCATTATGGGTATCAAAGGAGAGAGTGCTATCTACTGGGGTTCCCAGATCCCTTATTACCTTTTCTGTATGTAGGGGACTAGTACCTATGTGGTAGTCTGCGGGTAATTAGTTATGTCCAAAGGGGATGACTATGCACTTTTTGGCATTCAGCTTGAGGCCATGATACTGACAACAGGTATCCATCTCAATGTGACCCTTCCAGAGGGTGTCTGTAACAGCTGGGGACACAATTATGTCCCCTAGTTTGCAGTCATCTGCAAACCTTTTCAGCCAAAGCCCTCCTGTGCTTGCCTGTATGTCAGAGAATTATATACCAAACATGAGGGGTTCTAGGACTGAGCCCTGGGGGACACCACTTGTAACTGGTATACAGTCGGACCTAAGGTATGCAAATCCTACTGTGTGGGTTCTGTCCGTGAGCCACTTTGCAAACCA